>NW_028246843.1:0-43204 GCF_964263255.1 Lissotriton vulgaris
ATTTTAGTTTTTTTTTTATAACTAAAAGGGTATTTAATTAAACAAAGTGGTCTTGATTATATTTTAAAGGGGGAACACGCGTTTGTGCATAGTCGCAAACACTTAGCTTCAATATTCCTGCACACGTTTGTGCAGCATGTGTATGCACTATACATTAGTAAAATGTATAACTTTGACCTTCACCGAGTATATATATTGAAACGCTTACCTCCGTATAGCTGGCCACTATCCCACAGTGCAACTGGTGCTTCATAGGTATATAACTGCCATTTACATTTATTTCCTGCCATAAGTTTATCACCCCCTCTTTCTTACTGACACACCCTGCAAGTTCCACTTTAGTTTAAAATTAAACATTTACACTATAGCTCCTAGCCTCAGGGACACCCTCCAAAACAAGGGGAGCACACCTTATTTCGGTCCAAAAACATTTAATACGTCACCTTTCACTAAATCTCAAATGCAAAATCTGATTCCACCTGCAGCAAGTGGAACCCTTTAAAGTATTACCTAAGCACCTTCAAAACAGATCCAATAGATAATATTAGGCAACAACATATTAAAAACTATTCTGTTTCACCCAGCTCTCTTCACTCCGTTGTACCTCCCCCTCCCTCTTCTTCTCTCACTAGTTCTCTCACATACACATGCACTCAGCTGTCTCTTTCTCACTTGCCTCTTTACAATGTATCCCTCTTCTCTCCATTTTAGCTTTTCCACCTTTTCTCACTCACTCTCTCTCACATACATTCAGCTGTCTCTTTCTCACTTGTCTCTTTACAATTTAACTCTCTTCTTCTCTCACTCTCTCTCCCAAACATACATGCAGCTATCTCTTTCTCACTAGTCTCTTCACAATTTAGCTCTCTCTCTTCTCTCCATTATAGCCCCCTCTCCATCTCTCACTTTTTCTCACACACACAGCTGTCTGTTTCTCAATTGCCTCTTTACAATTTAAACGATGCTGTATTAGTAATTGTATAAGCAAACTGGAGAGGATGGGTATTTTTAGCAAACACATTGTTATATTGTAGCGCATTTATAATAATTTATTAAGTGTGCTCCTATATATCCATTCAAACTATCCCCTATATTCCCACTTCTACTAGACATCACTAATCTATCTTCAACTCTTATACTCTATTCCCACATCACTAACATCATTATTCACACATAATTTCTATTAAAACTATTTTCAAAACTTCATTAAATAAAAAACCTACCCAATCCTTCTCTTCTAAAATATTCTCCTATGTATACAAAACAACACTATTTAAACAACTATAATATCCTCTCCCCTTCTTTCTCCTTCTCACATTCTATTTTTACTCCTCTTTCTCAAGATCAATGACAACTACATAAAAAAACTAACCCTCGCATTCTTCCTTTATATCTAAACAGCTATTACTATCTATTCACAAAACACATAATTCTACTACACAAATACAATAAACACACAATTCAACTACATACATAAACAACTAACAATTTCAATAATACACATAAATACATTACACACCACATATAAATACTAAACTACAAAACAAAACACATAACATTGGGTCATATGTATGAAGGCAATTTTGCGATCGCAAAGACTGAAATTCGCTGAATTTCGGCGTTTGCGATCGCAAATAAGCAGTCAATCAATCAATCAATCAATCATAGCATTTATATAGCGCACTACTCACCCGGAGGGTCTCAAGGCGCTTGGGGAGGGAGGTGTCCGCTACTGCTCGAACAGCCAGGTCTTGAGCTGCTTCCTGAAGGCGAGGTGGTCTTGGGTCAGGCGGAGGTGCGTCGGGTGGGAGTTCCAAGTCTTGGCGGCCAGGTGGGAGAAGGATCTTCCTCCTGTTGTGGCTGTTCGGATGCGGGGGACGGTGGCGAGGGCGTGGCTGGTCAATCGAAGGTGGCGTGTGGGAGCGTAGAAGTTGAGGCGGCTGTTGAGGTAACTCGGGCCTTGGTTGTGCAGGGCTTTGTGTCTGTGGGTGAGGAGGCGGAAGGTGATTCTCTTGTTGACCGGGAGCCAGTGCAGGTCTCTCAGGTATCTGGAGATGTGGCTATGTCTGGGGATGTCGAGGATGAGTCTTGCTGAGGCGTTCTGGATTCGCTGGAGTCTCTTCTGGAGCTTGGCGGTGGTTCCGGCGTAGAGGGCGTTGCCGTAGTCCAGACGGCTGGTGACGAGGGCCTGGGTGACCGTCTTCCTGGTCTCGGTGGGGATCCACCGGAAGATCTTACGTAGCATGCGCAGGATGTTGAAACAAGACAAGGAGACAGCGTTGACTTGTCTGGTCATGGAGAGGGAGGAGTCCAGGATGAAGCCCAGGTTGCGTGCGTGGTCTGTTGGTTTGGGTGCGGAGCCCAGGGCGGGTGGCCACCAGGAGTCGTCCCAGGCGGAGGGCGAGGAGCCCAGGATGAGAACTTCCGTCTTGTCTGAGTTCAGTTTCAGGCGGCTGGTCATCATCCATTCGGCTACGTGTTTCATCCCTTCGTGTAGGTCGGCTCTGGCGGTGGCGGGGTTGTTGGTCAGGGAGAGGATAAGCTGTGTGTCGTCAGCGTAGGAGATGATGTTGAGGTTGTGTTGGCGTGCGATGGCCGCAAGGGGGCTCATGTAGACATTGAAGAGGGTGGGGCTGAGCGAGGAGCCTTGAGGAACGCCGCAGATGACTTCGGTGGCCTCTGACCTGAACGGGGGTAGGCGGACTCTCTGTGTTCTTCCAGCGAGGAAGGAGATGATCCATTCCAGTGCCTTCTCCTGGATTCCGACGTTCCTGAGGCGTTGCACTAGGATGCGGTGGCAGACAGTGTCGAATGCCGCGGAGAGGTCTAGGAGGATGAGGGCCGCTGTTTCTCCATTGTCAAGCAGGGCACGGATGTCATTGGTTGCAGCGATGAGGGCGGTCTCGGTGCTGTGGTTGGCCCTGAAGCCCGACTGTGAGGGGTCGAGGGATCCATTCGTCTCGAGGAAGGCGGCCAGCTGCTTGTTGACTGTCTTCTCGATGACTTTGGCTGGAAACGGGAGGAGCGAGATGGGGTGGTAGTTCTTGATTTCGGTGGGGTCTGCTGTTGGTTTCTTTAGTAGAGCGCTGAGTTCGGCGTGCTTCCAGCTCTCAGGGAAGGTTGCGGTGTTGAAGGAGGCGTTGATGATTTCCCGTAGCTGGGGTGCGATAGCGGCGTCGGCTTTGTTGAAGACGTGGTGAGGGCAGGGGTCGGTTGGAGATCCGGAGTGGATGGAGTTCATTGTGCGGATGGTGTCTTCGGTGTTGATTGGGGTCCAGGCGCTGAGGGTGGTGGTGGGGGGCGTTGGTGCGGTCGTGGGGAGCGTTGGTTGTGTGCTGAAGCTGTTGTGTATGTCAGCGATCTTGTTGTGGAAGTAGGAGGCGAGGGAGTTGCAGAGGTCTTGTGATGGGGTGATGTCGTTGATTCCGGCGTTGGGGTTGGAGAGCTCTTTCACGATGTTGAAGAGTTCCTTGCTGTTGTGTGCGTAGTTGTCCAGTCTTTCCTTGAATGATGTTTTCTTGGTGGCGCTAATCAGTTGATGGTGTTTTCGAGTGGCGAGCTTGAGGGTGGTCATGTTGTCCGGTGTTGGGTCTCTTCTCCATGCTTTCTGGAGAGCTCGGCAGTTCTTCTTGGAGCTCTTGAGTTCGTCGGTGAACCAGGATGCTTTCTTGCTGCCGGGTCTGCTGGGCGGGGTCCTCAGTGGGGCGAGGTCATCTGCGCAGTTGCTGATCCACTTCGTGATGTTGTCGGTGGCCTGGCTGGGGTTCGCGGAGCTGGCAGGAGGGTGCTGGTTCAGGGCTGCGATGAGCTGGTCAGCCGTGATCTTGTTTCAGCTTCTTCGTGCAACCTGTTGCTGGTGGTGGTGGATGGTGGTCCTTCTGAAGCTGAAGTGGACGCAGCTGTGGTCCGTCCAGTGGAGTCCGGTGGCGTGGCTGGAGGCGATGTCTTTGCTGGATGAGAAGACGGCATCGAGTGTGTGTCCAGCGAGGTGGGTGGGGGTGGTCACCAGCTGCTTGAGTCGAGGTTGGCGAGGTTGTCAAGCAGGGTGGTGGTATTGCGGTCATTGTTGTTCTCCAGGTGGAAGTTGAGGTCCCCGAGGAGGATGTAGTCAGCGGAGGGGAGGGCGTGCGGGCTGATGAAGTCGGCGATGTCTTCGCTGAATTGTGTGCGGGGTCCCGGGGGACGGTAGATCAGGGTGCCTCTGAGGGTGGTCTTGGGGTCGGTGTGGATCTGGAAGTGCAGGTGTTCGGCGGTTGTCAGGGTGTCGTCGGTGTTGGTCGTGATGCGAATGGTGGTCCTGTGGATGATGGCGATGCCTCCTCCCGTCTGGTTGACGCGGTCCAAAGTATGATACAAAACACCCCTCTTAAAATAAGGAATCGCAAATTGTGAGATTGCTTATTTTAAAATTGCTTTTAAGGAATCACAAAGTGTGATTCCTTAAATGCAATGTAAGAAGCACAGAAAAAGTGCAATTTGGACCTAAGAAATCGCAAATTACCACCAACTTCAAGTTGGTGGTAATTTGCGATTTCTATAAAAAATTCACTTTTTTGCATTTTTTAAAGTGCCATGTGACTCATATACATGCCCTTAGGGCATGTTTGTGCGCCACATTTGCACCAGTGCTCGTTTCAGGGGTGCAACAGGGTGTCCTTTTGACACCCAGGCACCCTTTAAATTGCCTTCACAATGTGCTATTCTCTAATTGGGAATCGCAAATTGAGAATGACTTCCCATTCATTCCTATGGGCCTCTAAGCCATTAGGAATGAATGGGAAGGTATTCCTTAATTGCGTATCGCAATTTGTGATTCGCAATTAAGGAATATGTAGGATTCGCTAAATTTATTGCAAATCCTACATACATAGCATTTAGCGATTCTCAAATAGCGATTTGCAAAAAATCGCTATTTGAGAATCGCAAATGGACATTTTCATACATATGGCCCATTATCATTTACAATACAAATAGCTCAAACTCACCCAAATGCTTGTTGTACCTGCTCGTAACTGTCTTGAGTATGGATGATGGCTCTGTGTCTTGGCGTTATTTCTCCTCTTTCAGTCCCATCAGTGGGTTCTGGCAGGCTTTTCGACTGTGCTCCTCTGCAGGGCCTTCAACTTCTTCTATGGTGGTGTATGGGCAGAAGTGGGGCTTTGACTCCACATACGCCAACAGCAGACTATTTTGCATTGATTTGGGGCACACTGGCACTAACCCTGGGCGTAGTTCGCGAAGTAGCGCTACGCGAAGCTACGCGAAGTGCTCTTCACACTACGCGAACTTCACCTAGCACTACGCGAGCTGCGTAGTATCATGTTCGCACTGTGCAAGATGCGTTTTCAATGATTGCACAGTGCGGACAAGCATCCAGCACTGTGCAATCATTGAAAACGGCATCTTGCACAGTGCGAGCTGTAGTTTTCTGCTGCTCGAGTAGATTATTACTCGAGCGGCAGCTTTCTCAACGCGAACTGGTAGTTTCTCATTGAGAGCGGTCGCGCGCATGCACAACCACTCACAATGAGAAACCTGACCTCCCTGCGTTAAGAATCTCGCTGGGATGTCATTTTGCTTGCTCGCGGTCGCGATCATGACGTTGAGGACCGCGAACAACCAAAAAATGACCGCTGCACTATGCTACGCTGCAGTACGCGTGTTCGCACTGTGCTACGTGCAGCTCGCGTAGTGCGAACTGCGCAAACTTCACAAACTCTGCAAGCGTAGCGTAGTGCTTCGCCCAGGGTTAACTGGCACACACAAGCAGTTTGCTGTACCTTTGCAAACGTTCTAGAGAGCAGCCTTGTTTCTTTGGGGCATGTCTCCCCTACTCATTGCCAACATCATTTTGGAACATACCGGCTCCAGGAGGGGTCGTTTCTCTGCACCAGCACAGCACAGCGCCACTGGGTCCCTGACGTTGTGGCCACCCCCGCCGCTGTGCAGCGCCATCGCACGGCCGCGGAGCGGAGCGGACCACAACTCCCAGCGTGCCTTGCAGATTCCCACCGCCCACTTCCTGCTCAAGCGCCAGGAGGCGCAACAAAAGGCAGCAGCACCCGGTGAGGTGCGGGGATCATTTTGGAACATACCGGCTCCAGGAGGGGTCGTTTCTCTGCACCAGCACAGCACAGCGCCACTGGGTCCCTGACGTTGTGGCCGCCCCCGCCGCTGTGCAGCGCCATCGCACAGCCGCGGAGCGGAGCGGACCACAACTCCCAGCGTGCCTTGCAGATTCCCACCGCCCACTTCCTGCTCAAGCGCCAGGAGGCGCAACAAAAGGCAGCAGCACCCGGTGAGGTGCGGGGATCATTTTGGAACATACCGGCTCCAGGAGGGGTCGTTTCTCTGCACCAGCACAGCACAGCGCCACTGGGTCCCTGACGTTGTGGCCGCCCCCGCCGCTGTGCAGCGCCATCGCACGGCCGCGGAGCGGAGCGGACCACAACTCCCAGCGTGCCTTGCAGATTCTCACCGCCCACTTCCTGCTCAAGCGCCAGGAGGCGCAACAAAAGGCAACAGCCCCCTCCGCCTCGCGGACGCGCGCGGGCGGCGCCGGGCGGAGCCCGGGCAGAGGGCGGGCCGTCTGTGGCCGTCAGTGGACGACAGAGGACAGGACAGGCCGGTCCCCCAACACTTCAGTCCAGAAATGGGTAAGAGAAAACTACAGACATCGCTTACAGGGGGAACTAGCAAAGTAAAAATTGCACGCAAAACCAGTGCTCCAGAAAGCATTTTGACTTACCTAACATCTGCCGTGGGGAAGCTCAATAAAGAAATCGCCCAGAAAGAACGTGAGCTTGGCTTAGAGGGAGTTACGATTGAGCACAACGAGCCAAGGGTACCCCTAGAACCCAATATTGTCGTTACTAGTGCCAGTGATAATTTACCCAACGCTCAACATCCAGCGCATCCTGAGCACCCTATAGGGGCACCTGACTCCCCTGTGCCTACCCAAACTCCGATGGGGGGTGCTAAAGCATGTAAAAGTAGGAAAAGAATAAGATCTCATAAACCTCTCCCCTTTCAATACAGAGCCAACATTAAGCCACGACAATCTTCAGCTAAACTCGAAGGCTCAATTAAAGACATGATTGAAAGGTTGAAAGGGTATTAACAGACACTATTGAGCCTACACTCATCAAGATCTCGAGTGACATAGTCGAAACCCTTAAAGACTGTGTAGCAGGCATTATGTCCCGTTGTGAGAGGATGAACTCCCTGTTGCTCCAAAAGGTGACAGAGCATCTAGCTTTAGATCCACCGCATGCCACAGGGCAATTAACCCAACCTATGGAGGTGACCAACAACGGAATTACAATGCCCAATGCAGCACCTTTGCCACTGATCCTATCAGTGATCCCTGCTAACAATCCTAAATCTGTCGGAAATATCCCGCACCCTACCAGACAGAATAACTTGGATCCCAACACAAATAATAGCGAGGCAAAGGACGAGGCTGCTGTTAAAACGACTCATAGGAGAACAGGGAATGGTGTGTATCCCAAGCCTATGGTAAATTTACCCCCTGAGGCTACTCCTTTCGTGGCAGTTCTGGTTAATGTCCCAAGACCAATCCCGGGAGTACCTGAAACACAACTAACTCTCATGGAAAATGTCAAGAGCTGGTGCAACAAAAACTGTACAGGTCCGAGTGATGTTTCTGCACATATAAGCTTGGCGAGAAGAGTTACTTGGCTGGGTCCGACGGCCAAACGCTTCTCTGACGATTGCGTCATTATCAATTTTAGGAATCCACACGTCTGCACAAGACTTTTTTGGGACGCAACTGACATTATCCAAGGGCAAATACGTGCGGTTCCACTGGGCTTTTTCTATCCCCGCCCAACACAACAAGCCAACCGGGATATAGGATATAGGAACAATACCCCAAGACACAAAGTGCAACTAGCCAATTGGGCCACTCAACCACTTAGCTCCCAACTGTCCCTAGATTGCAATCAACAAGTAGCTCAGACCCCTGGCCTGGAGCTAAGAAACCGCTTTGATGCCCTTACAAATCTTGATACTAACACCTGACTGGGCACCAAGAGGGGGCTGCAGGAACCTCCCAGATCTAAAGGGGCTAACAGATCAGTCAACCTAATGACTTGGAACATTTCCGGCCTTCAAGCCAAAAGAGATGATAAAGAATGGCTCGATATCATTAAGGAACAGGATGTGATTGCACTACAAGAGACTTGGGACACTGAAAATAACTTCTGGGTAGAAGGATATGTATCCTACTTTAAAGCTGCTCAAAAGTCTAATAGGGGCAGAAGTAAGGGAGGCCTAGCACTTTTAATCTCAGTAAGCCACATGGGGGTGATGAAAATTTTAAATATTAATTCCCCTAATTGTCTTATTCTGGAGGTCTCGATGAGTATGGGGGAAAAACTCCTATATGTAAATTTCTATAATTCAACAGAAGGGCTACAAGGAAGTGAAAATATCCTAATGTTGGCTGATTTTTTAAACAATTATAAGAAGAGTCAATCTACTTTGGTTTATTATATTGTTTTAGGTGATTTTAACACACATCTCTGTCAACTCAACTGTTATGACGGCAGTTCCTATGATGATGACTATTTGACCCATCTGCACTTCGAACACTCTGCAAAAGGGGGCGCCTTGGAAGAACTGTTGATTGATATGGATATGTCTGAACCCGCCTTTGTGAACCCGAAAGACAGAGTGGTAACTTATAGTGCAAGAGGGAGTAATACCATCATTGATTATATTTTTGGGTCACCTAGTTTTCTTACAAATGTCATCTCATACAATGCCATTATAACGGCATTTAGTGACCATAATCCGGTCGTTATGGAACTGACTAATTTAAATCCAACGATTATAAATCTTGACCAACAGTTAACCTACCCCACTGTCATCCGGGCCCACGACCAAGGTAGACGAGTCAAATGGTCTAGGATTAACGTTGAGGAATTTTTTACTAATCTGTGTGATAAAGTAAGTGTGGAACTAAATATATGCAGGGACCCTTTGACCACAGGAGGAAATGTCACAAAAGCCTTTGAAACCATATGTAAAAATGTTGCTAAGGCCCTCACAAGCAAACCGGCTGATAAGCCACGAAGGGCACAGGGATGGTTTAATGCCGATTGCTCAAAGGCACATAAAAAACTCTTAGAAGCCCTAAAATGTAAGCCACGTAACATAACTGAAGTGTCCCAACTAAGGAAAGAATATAAGAGTATGACCGAGGCTCGGAAAAGAGAAATAAAACACACAGCCTGGGAAGCACTCTATGACAATCTTACTTTAAGGGATAGTGCAAAATTTTGGTCTATAGTGAACTCTCCTTTGTTTAGTGGCAAAGAGAATGAGCCATTAGAAGTTAATATCACCGAGAAGCAATGGCTAGATCACTTCGAAAACATCTACGGAAGTAAGACCATTACTACCCCTTTTACTCCTATAGATCCCTTACCTACAGACACTCCTCTAAGGGTAACGGTAAAAGAAGTATTAAACGCAATTGAAAATACTGCCGGCGGGAAAGCCCCAGGCCCGGATGGGGTCCCCGCTGATTTGTATAAAGCACATCCCTACATATGGTCTATAGTACTTGCGAATGTTTTTAATTTAGCATGTATGAATTTGTCTGACATTCCGACCACTTGGTCACATTCGGTTATTATACCGATTTTTAAGAAGGGGCAAAGGGGTGATCCCAGGTGTTATAGACCAATATCGTTACTTGATTCCTCATTTAAAATTCTAGGTAAAGTCGTTTTAAACAAAATTAATTTGTGGGAAAAGGAACATGCAATTTTATGCAACACTCAGTATGGATTCAGAACTGGAAGGGGGACTGAGGAGCAGTGTCTTAATTTATACATGACTGTTTGTAAATACACTGTCGCATCCAGCGGGTCTATCCACCTAGCTTTTATGGACCTGTCCACAGCGTTCGACCTAGTAAATAGGTCGAAGCTGTGGACGATTGTTGCGGAGCTGGGTCTGGACCTTGCTTTGATTAATTTTTTAGCTTTCTTGCACAGCGACCTGACTGCATCAGTACGGATGACTACAGAAGGCAAGTGTACCACTGGGTTTAGATCAGTAAGAGGGGTTAGACAGGGGTGCATTTTGGCCCCCATGTTATTTTCTTTGTATATTAACTCCCTGTATCCTGTCCTAAAAACAGCCACCCCAGATATACCCAATATGGGAGGGTCACCGTTGCCGGTACTGATGTACGCCGATGACACGGTCCTCATTGCCAGAACCCCCAATGGTTTACAGTTGCTTCTTGACTCGTTTGGGGCTTTTATGGAAAATCTAGACTTGGTTGTAAATATGGAAAAATCGCACGTTATGTCCATTGGGAAAGGTAAAAACACCACAAAAACCCTACGATGCAATGGAGTGATTTTATCCAAAGTCAAAACATTTACATACCTTGGAGTCATCTTCGATGACATGGGCAACTGGACCCCGCAGGTCGCAAATAAAGCAATGGCTATACGGCGGTCATTTGCAGCAATACTGAGTTTTGCTAAGAGACTGGGGGTAAACCAACTGAAGCCATCCTCAAACTGTATAGAGCCAAAACTCTGGCTCTGGCTAGATATGGGGCTGGGATTTGGGGATTCAGGGACTTAGCACTGATTCAGAAGGAAGAGAATAGGTCCATGCGCTCACTATTAGGCTTACCACAGTCTACACCCATCTTCTCTGTCTTGACAGAATTAGGGCAAGGATACATTGAGGATGCCCTTAACCTGGCCCCACTACTTCTTTGGGTGAAAATGTGGCTGAACCCGAACCTGATGCTAAACCGTCAAATTATTACAGACTGCATGGGGAGAGACAGAGTTAAAGATATAAAATGGCTAAGCTATATTAAGTCTGTTGCTACTCATTTGGGTCGTCCTGATTTGTATAGTAATCCCGAGAGGCTATGTAAAGAGGATGTCACATGGATTAAAACACATTTTATAGAGTCTAGGTACATGCTTCGTGAAGCCCAAGAAATAGAGAAAACAACTGTTAGGGCTCACTACACTGTGGTTTCAACCGTGACCATCCAGCCTTATTTGAGGGTAGTGAATAGGCCATACCACCGGTGGCTTCTCACAAAATTCCGTTTCAATCAGATGCACCTCCTTCTGGGTGATTATCCGAAATGGAACAAGCCAAGGGATCATGCCCCATGTAAATGCGATTCTTTCTCTGACCAAGACCAGATCCATTTTGTATTTTTTTGTCCTTTTTTTGCAGAGGGGAGAGTAAAATATTTACTACCGCTTTTGAGAAACAGGGGATTTATGCAAGTGAAACCCGCATTGCTGTTCTTACAAATTATGGAGACCCCTATTGTAATGTTTGGGGTTGCTAGTTTTCTGGTTGCAGCCATGAGAGCTAAACGACTTAGAACACTGAATACCTCAACAGCTGAATGAACTATGTAAATATTGAGATGTAGCATACTATAAAACATGTTCCTTATGATTGCATAATTAAATTTGCTCAGTATAGTTTTAATTTGTTTTGAAAATGGTAATGAACTACCTTTAGAATATAAAGTGATGTCTTAAATCAAGGGGTTTGATCTATCACAAGTTAAAGTAACACCTGTACCCGATTCATCCTGCATAAATGTTCATTTTAACGTCCTTTTTTAACATCTTTTAATGTATACTACATAATGTACTGTCTTGTTGGAAATTGAAAAGTGAAAAATGAATGAAATGTACGTCTATTACATTGTTATATGTGTTTCTGTGTTTGTAGTATACTTTTATGATTTTAATTAATCGAATAAAGTATTTTTGACTTGACTTGACTTGACTACTCATTGCCAACAGTAGTGCCTAGCCCAGCTTAGGAACATACAAATGAAAATGCAACACACGGAGCTCTGCAAAAGATAGCTTCATTCTTCTGCATACGATCACACACTATACGCATTGCTGCATAACTTTCATAACCACAGCACAACAACTCCCAGCAGACTATGTATTTCCTGACTAGAGTTTGGCCACAACTATGATGGTCATGGCGCGCTTAATATCAAAGACACTACACACGGGAAACAACCATCAAAACGCAACTTTTACCACGCACTACCATCACAATGCAACTTTTACAACGAAATATCCATTACAACGCATGCCATTATAACACATACCATTACAATGCAGATGCTATTGCAACGCATGCCTTTACAATGTGAGTATGGGTAAGTATTTAATTTAAATAATATTAATTTATTTTCAAATTATTTTCTTAAAATAATTATAATTTAATTTATTATAATACATTTTAATATTTTAATTTAATTTTATTTAAATTAAATAATTAAAACAATTTTTTTTTATTTAAACCCCCTGGAGTTAGAATAGTAATTGTAACCCCTACACTATCCAGCACTTACCCTACTATTACACCCCCCTGGAGTTAGAATAGTAATGTTTACCCCTACACTATCCAGCACTTACCCTACTATGACACCCCCCTGGAGTTAGAATAGTAATTTTTACCCCTATACTATCCAGCACATACCCTACTATTACACCCCCATGGAGTTAGAATAGTAATTTTAAACCCCTACACTATCCAGCACTTACCCTACTTTTACACCCCCCTGGAGTTAGAATAGTATTTTTAAACCCCTACACTATCCAGCACTTACACTACTATTACACCCCCCTGGAGTTAGAATAGTAATGTTTACCCCTACACTATTTAACACTTACCCTACTATTACACTCCCCTGGAGTTAGAATAGTAATTTTAACCCCTACACTATCCAGCACTTACCCTACTATTACAACCCCTGAAGTTAGAATAGTAATTTTAACCCCTACACTATCCAGCACTTACCCTACTTTTACACCCCCTCTAGATTTAGAATAGTAATTTACATTTTATTAAATAAAAATGAAAATAATTTAAATAAATTATTTAAAAAAATTGTAATTAAATTAAAATTAAATTAATATTAATAAAATTATATACTTTACTATACTTATGTTGTAATGGCATGCGTTGTAATAGCATCTGTGTTGTAATGGCATGCGTTGTAATGGTTTGCGTTGTAACGGATCTTGATTGTAAAAGTTTTGTTGTGATGGTATGCGTTGTGAATGTATATGTTGTAACGTCATATATTCACTACACATACTACTGACAGCAGTTCTCCAGGTTCCACATGTCAAATATGTATTGTGTTATGCTTGCTTAGTGCTTTGTCCCTGCTGGCTACCCAAGTGCTTTGGTTAATGAAGCGCTAGGAAAACAAACATGCCCTTGAATCCGAATCCATGTCCTTGAATCCAGACATTGGCATTCTAATTCACAAACATGTGTTTGAATCTTCAAAGGTGTATTTGAAGTTATGGCCATGCCCCTGAATCCAGAAACGTACAGGAATCCATAAGAGCGCCTTTGAATGATAGCTTTCAAGACATAACCCACAGCTGTTCAGTGTCACCAAAAAAGCTACACATTCTTCTTCGATTGCTTGTGCAATAAATATTGTTCCATGCTGATCGAGTAATGCCCTGTAGAGCAAGGTTACCTGCCCAACATCACATCATTTGGGGGAATCCACCAAGAAGTTCAAAAATCAAAGCCAAATGTTAACAAGCATTTGCAACACAATAGGTCTTGCAGTTACGCAAGTTTAAGCTATTGGCATTGTAAATGACAATGCCTTTTATTTATGTTTTTAAAACGAAAAAAAAAATAGAAGTCATTGTTATTTACAATTTCAATAGTTCAAAACTCGCGTAACTGCCAGAGCTATTGCATTGCAAGTGCTTGTTTAGGTCTGTGTTAGCCAAGACTTTTGCTTTTACTAAAAGTATGTGTAACATAATTACTATTAGGGGTGTTCAGTCAGATTTCATCCATTAGTCTGTGATTGTGTCAGTCACATTTTTCATCCACACACTCCAGCATGCATCAAAGCGCAATGTTATCCCACCATAGCTATTTACTGACTTTACTATGAGTTAGGGCATGGTCTCCTTCCACAAGAAGCACATTCACACACAAGGTTGTTTCCTTCAGTGAAAGGTGTACCATTGTAATGTGTACTTTATTGAGACCAGAAAAGCACGTTTACGTTGTTCCAATAGTTTTTTTTTATTTAGTGAGGACACAGCAGGGTTCAGAGCAATAACATTTAGTAAAAACCTTTACAAAATAAACAAGTGTATGACTGTGCTCAGTTTCTCTGACATGTGGGAACAGTTCATAAAAGCTGCTGAAGTATAACGGACATATAGCACAGCTTAATATATTTAGAATAAACATGGAATGTCAGGTAACATTTATAAGCAGTGGCATGAATATATGACATAAGACACCATTATCGTAGTGGGTAAGCATGAAGGAATCAGGGTCCGTTTATAAATGATGTTGGGAGAAATTACGATAGATATTAGAGAGGGTGTCTGTAACGTGGGCGCTGGGCAATAACAAAGCAGTAGTCGTGCGCTTGGGGACAGTGGGCGCCGGGTCAAGGCCAAACAATTAGCTCGCGCTAAATCACTGACCACCACACAGGATTGCTAGTTGGGACCCGAAGCCACGAGCGACCCAGGCCCATTTATTCATAGCCTTCTGGCCACACCTGGCCAGAAGGTGATACAAAGTTTGCTAGTTCTTCCGGGACCTCTCCTGTCTAGGCGAGCAACTAGAACACCACATCCCTCAACAAGCTGGATCTTGAACATGAACCAAAGTCATTAGTATTCAACATACAAAGTCTGCCAACTTCTGACTAGGCTTTGGATTAGGGCGGAGGTCATATTGATGACGGCGCGTGTCGTATCCGCGGGCTGGGACGATTTTCTCCCGCTGTTCGCTGTTCAGGGCTGGGGTTTTCAGGTACCGTCGTTGTTATCGGACTGGATGGTGTGCCGGCCTCCAATTGTTGCTCAGCATCATCGTGTGTGGCTGCAGCGGGCTCTGACTGCTCACCCATAGGCTGGTCTCTGGTCATGCCTGGGACTTCCTTAAACCACAAGATGTTTCTCGTCACAGTCTCGCCATCCTTCTCTGCCGTGATTGCCGTCCCGCTTGTTGACTTCACTATCCACACACCTGGTTCATAGGGAGTTTGGAATTTCCCTGTGTTCCACCGGTTTCTGATCAGCACTGAGCATCCCGGCTGTAGGATACGGGTCTTCGCCTTGTGCCTTCTGCTTGCTTTGTCATTGCTGTTGTGTCTTCTCTGTTGGGTCATTACTGGGTCATAATGGTTCTGCTTCCAGCCCTCGGCCGTTGGTAGTAAGTCTCTACGAGGCCCGGCAAGCATTAGTGACCAGGGGGATGCTTGGGTAGTGCAGTGAGGCGTACTGCGGTAATCTCTCAGGAACTGCTACAACGCGTATTCGGGGTCTGTACCATCAGCAGTGGTGATTCATAATACTTTGTGGATGGTTCGCATGAATCGTTCCACTTCGCCATTTGCCTGTGGCCATTGTGGAGTTACTCGATGGTGCTTGATCCCCAGACGTGCTACAAAATCTCTGAATTCGCTACCCTGAAATTGAGGCCCATTGTCGGTTTTGATGATGTGCGGGATACCAAAGAGGGCAAAGGATTTGTCTAGGCAAGGATCCAGAGCACACTATACACAATTAGATATCGTTCATATGTTCAACTCTTCACTCCTTTAGGATAGATCAACCAAATGTGTTATTTTCAAAAAGTTTTTTATTGTCATCAGCGTTCCCCACTTGGGAGTCACTGTGCTTTTCACTTTAGGCTACACGTGTTTCATCACAGCATGTGGCTGTGAATCTTCAGGGCTATAAGAAATATAATAGAAAGCAAAATGATAATTAGACAGAAGTACGTGTGAAAGGAGAAAGGGGGACACCAGTGCAGTGGAAACCAACACAGGAGGGACGGGAGTAGAACAAAAAAGGGGGGGATTTTTGTGACTTAAAGCACTAAAATTTAATTTAACTTGGAATTCCATTTGATAATGTCAGAATTTAGTGAAATAGAGTAATGTGTTGTGACATACGGCGCATTTGAGGATAGCTAGATATCTCCTGATTCCTATCTGTACTTAATACAAGGGTGAGTAGTGAGGTGACTTATTTAAATTGAAGGTTACATTTTAAAATCAGATTTAACCTACCAAAAAAACAATTGTATAGTTTAAATGACTGCGTTTGCACCATATTCGTAGTAGACTTTATGCTGATTCCTTAACGTTCAAAGTGGATAAGCGAATATTTGAGAAACCAACACAACACACACATGTCTTTGATAACTTTTCGAAATCGATAGTCCATGGTTAGTTATTAATGATCACCAAGATATTTACTAAACAGACATCTATATCTGTAAATTGCATTGAGTTTATACTACGGAAACTGTATTTACACGAGTATATAACATCACTCCTTAATGCTTAAAGAAGTTATAACTGTTCGCAAAGCAAGTTTTTTCATTCAGTAAATCACAAGTTTCTGTATAAGTACATTTGTCATGTTAAGGCGATTGTGCAGGAAGTGCCCGAATGATAATAATAATCATGAGAAAAACCACAAGTAATTGTCAAACCAAAGCCATTACACTACTCTCAACACTATTCCCTTCGTTAATACGTTGACCCTGTATCATTTAAGGCATGCGGTAACAGTAAACAAGTGTGCTGTGTCACTCTACTAAGGTATTATGACTCATGAAAGTAGCAGCAAGTCAATTCCTAGCCATTGAACTATTTACAACAATTCCCTTCGTTAGTCAAGTAACTATGTGTCATCTCTGGCATGCGGTAATTGCAAAAAGATGAGCCGTGTCACTCTATTGGGGTAATGGTGGCGGTGGCTAGAGTCTTACATGAAAATGTATTTATCGGCCAAAAGGTGATATCTAGCAAAAAAGGAGGTTTTAGTGTGCAGCTGCGAAATACAAGGAGAATGGAGTCATTACCTGATCTAAATGATCGAGGCGCGTGGTCTGTAGAGAAAAAGAATAGAGGGCGGATTTGTTGGTACATTAAATTAGACACGCTATTTCGCGTACATAAAGGTGGTGGCTCAAAGGTTAAATAAACTCACCGGGGAACCGGTGATAGTTCCAACCCGGTCCTTATCGGGTGGTATATTAACGTTCAAAAGATATACGGCACCAGTCGGTATGTCCGGTTGCCGTCAGCGAAATGCTTAACTGATAAGTATCACAGTTGCAAGTTTCAAAATTAGCGGTAATCAGACTGGAAATAAAATAAATAAATAAAAGATCGTAAGCGTTAAACGGGGTTCTTCACTGTGAAAATGTTCACAAGGAAAGGTCGATTGCGCATAGATTGACGCGAGTCTTACCCGTGTTCAGCCCGTGTAGAAGCTTACTCCAGCTTCGGTATCGGTCACCAAGTGCGGGAACAACAGGATCAGTTGTTCCCGCCCCTTTTGAAAGCGCAGGTCGCAAAAGAAGCTAGACCGCTCAAGGTTAGGGATACAATCACTGGCAGAAAAGGAAGAGTTACTTCCCTTTGGACTCGTGTCGGAATGTTGACAAAATCTTAACCTACAGACCTCGCGTTTAGTGCTCCTCATTAGTGCAGAAGAAAAAAAAATAATAAAATGGAGCTTCTATTTTTAAATTAATTGGGTTAAATTCTGGAAAATTCAAAAAGATATGACTATGTGGTTCCTGTAATTGAATAATTCGAGTATCAAAGCCATCAGGACTCGCGTTTAGTGAGTTCATATTAGTATAGAGAAAAGAATAATTTGATGGCTATTATCTGTGGCTTAATCTAATTTTTTTCCTGGAAAAGTTGGTGGCCAGTATCCATGGGTTGTTTTGATTGATTTATTCCTGGAGTAGTTAAAATAAATGTGAGTGGGAAAGTCATGTGAAAAGTATTGTAAGGACATTTTTAATAAAAATCATTCGCAGCTGCTAAATAGAAATAGCAGTCGGGTGAATTCAATTTATTCATGGAAAGACCCCTCTATGGGTCCATGTGACATGTTCTAGAATCTGATCACACTAAATCTGAATTGTCGGCAGTAATTGTAAAAGCAAACTCCCTTAAAAAACTGGGAGGAAAAGAACATAGGATCCTCAAATCTATAATATTCAATCCATTTGGTAACAAAACTCTATATGATCTGTGGAGTCATTCCCTTAACAACAGTCTACGATTATAATCCAGACTGACAATTACATGTATTTTGCAAATAAACAAATGTTTTTTTCTTCAAAGACACTATCACGTTCGGTACTTGACTGTCAAGATCATCCCTCCATGTAGATTCAGTTGTACATTTGCTACATATGGTACAGATATTCGAGATGAAATGTCTAATAGGGGATCAGCTTAGTTGTCTGAACCTAAGAAAAAATGCAGTTCATCATCCGTGTTCTGACCCGTTCTAGTCGTGTCTAGACGCATGATCCATAGTGCCTCTTGTCTTCTAAGGCGTAGTTCCCTGTTGCCTCCTCTTACTGCAGCTTGTACAACGTCAATGCCATAGAAGGTAAAAGATTTGATATTTCCTTGTGCAGGGCATGAGGCCATATGTATAGCCATGGGGTATCTCGGGTCCTTCGTTGCATATGCTCTTGCATGTTCTCTTATGCGTTCTCTAAGTGCCCTGATCGTGCTCCCCACATATCTGCTTTTACAGGCACATTCAATAATGTACACTGTGAATTTCGTGTCACAATTGATGTTTGTTTTGATTGGATATGGTTTAGATCTATGATCCAAAAATGTTTTGATTCCATGTTTTGCCCATCTACACATTGAGCACATTCCGCATTTGAAGAAACCCTTTGATTTCTGGGTCAGCCAGTCACAAGTTCTTGTGTCTTTGGGCACTGTTGGGCTTAGTCTGTTCTTTAGATTTCTTCCCCTGCGAAAAGTTATTTGAGGATGACTCCCTATTGCAGTTGCCAAGGTTCTGTCTGCACTAAGGATCCCCCAATGTTTGTGAAAACTCTTACGTATCACAGGACTCAATTCGTTGAAGTCTGTGATAAGTCTCACCGGTTGTTGGTTTTTCCCAGTTCTAGGATTTTTTGGTGTTAAGGTTGACTCACTGCTAATTTTTTTAATTTTTTTGTCCGCTTTAGAAATAATCTGAGGTTTATAACCTCTTTTCGAGAACCTGGACTGCATGTCTTGTATACAGGTTTCAAACTCTTGTTCCTCGCTACAGTTCCTTCTTGCTCTCATAAATTCACTGTAGGGGATACCATTTATCTGATGGATAGGATGACAGCTATTGCTATGAAGAATTGCATTGCATGCTGTTGTTTTGCGGAATAACCTGCTGTGCAGAGCCCCATCTTTTACATATAGTTCCAAGTCCAGAAAAGAAACCTTGGAACTGCTGATGTGCGTGGTGAATCGCATATTCATTTCATTGTCATTTAGATAAGCACAGAAATCCATAAGTGTAGTCTCAGTTCCTGACCATATTAGGAGGCAGTCGTCAATGTAACGGCCCCAGTAGAGTATATAGTCGATCCATTTAGTTCCCCTGATGCTCCAAATCATGTCAGTCTCAAGGGCGCCCATGTAGATGTTAGCAAAAGACGGGGAAAATCTAGACCCCATGGCTACTCCCCTTGTTTGTTTATACCATTTTTTGTCAAATACAAAGAAATTTTGATTCAAAATGATATCCATCATTGTTACCAGCATTTTGGTGTGTTCGAGCAATGTAATAGGTCTGGTATTCAATGCTCTGGTTGCGGCTGCTAGTCCCAGGTTCGGTTCTATGGAGGTGTAGAGCGATACCACATCAAGGGTCGCCAATCCCAACTTTCTGACAACTCCTGTTATGAAGCTATCTCCAACAACCCCATGGGTCCCTTAACTATACTGATCAACAACCATCTCAGAGATTGGAAGGATGCGGGCTTGATAAATGATGCGGAATATTTATACCTAAAAGTAACACATCCATCTTACCCTTGGTTATATACTCTCCCCAAAATTCATAAACCTGCTTCATTTCCACCAGGAAGACCAATTGTGTCCGGGATTGGGGGTCCCACAGAGAGACTCTCGCAATATGTGGATAAGTTCCAAAATCCATTGGTACAAAAACATGCCATCCTACATACAGGATTCCAAACATATCCTGAGCATTCTAGCAGACATCACATGGCAACCTGGACTGATAATGGCGACCCTTGATGTGGTATTGCTCTACACCTCCATAGAACCGAACCTGGGACTAGCATATGCGATTCACCATGCACATCAGCAGTTCCAAGGTTTCTTTTCTGGACTTGGAACTATATGTAAAAGATGGGGCTCTGCACAGCAGGTTATTCCGCAAAACAACAGCATGCAATGCAATTCTTCATAGCAATAGCTGTCATCCTATCCATCAGATAAATGGTATCCCCTACGGTGAATTTATGAGAGCAAGAAGGAACTGTAGCGAGGAACAAGAGTTTGAAACCTGTATACAAGACATGCAGTCCAGGTTCTCGAAAAGAGGTTATAAACCTCAGATTATTTCTAAAGCGGACAAAAAAATTTAAAAAATTAGCAGAGAGTCAACCTTAACACCAAAAAATCCTAGAACTGGGAAAAACCAACAACCGGTGAGACTTATCACAGACTTCAACGAATTGAGTCTTGTGGTACGTAAGAGTTTTCACAAACATTGGGGGATCCTTAGTGCAGACAGAACCTTGGCAACTGCAATAGGGAGTCATCCTCAAATAACTTTTCGCAGGGGAAGAAATCTAAAGAACAGACTAAGCCCAACAGTGCCCAAAGACACAAGAACTTGTGACTGGCTGACCCAGAAATCAAAGGGTTTCTTCAAATGCGGAATGTGCTCAATGTGTAGATGGGCAAAACATGGAATCAAAACATTTTTGGATCATAGATCTAAACCATATCCAATCAAAACAAACATCAATTGTGACACGAAATTCACAGTGTACATTATTGAATGTGCCGGTAAAAGCAGATATGTGGGGAGCACGATCAGGGCACTTAGAGAACGCATAAGAGAACATGCAAGAGCATATGCAACGAAGGACCCGAGATACCCCATGGCTATACATATGGCCTCATGCCCTGCACAAGGAAATATCAAATCTTTTACCTTCTATGGCATTGACGTTGTACAAGCTGCAGTAAGAGGAGGCAACAGGGAACTACGCCTTAGAAGACAAGAGGCACTATGGATCATGCGTCTAGACACGACTAGAACGGGTCAGAACACGGATGATGAACTGCATTTTTTCTTAGGTTCAGACAACTAAGCTGATCCCCTATTAGACATTTCATCTCGAATATCTGTACCATATGTAGCAAATGTACAACTGAATCTACATGGAGGGATGATCTTGACAGTCAAGTACCGAACGTGATAGTGTCTTTGAAGAAAAAAACATTTGTTTATTTGCAAAATACATGTAATTGTCAGTCTGGATTATAATCGTAGACTGTTGTTAAGGGAATGACTCCACAGATCATATAGAGTTTTGTTACCAAATGGATTGAATATTATAGATTTGAGGATCCTATGTTCTTTTCCTCCCAGTTTTTTAAGGGAGTTTGTTTTTACAATTACTGCCGACAATTCAGATTTAGTGTGATCAGATTCTAGAACATGTCACATGGACCCATAGAGGGGTCTTTCCATGAATAAATTGAATTCACCCGACTGCTATTTCTATTTAGCAGCTGCGAATGATTTTTATTAAAAATGTCCTTACAATACTTTTCACATGACTTTCCCACTCACATTTATTTTAACTACTCCAGGAATAAATCAATCAAAACAACCCATGGATACTGGCCACCAACTTTTCCAGGAAATAAATTAGATTAAGCCACAGATAATAGCCATCAAATTATTCTTTTCTCTATACTAATATAAACTCACTAAACGCGAGTCCTGATGGCTTTGATACTCGAATTATTCAATTACAGGAACCACATAGTCACATCTTTTTGAATTTTCCAGAATTGAACCCAATTATTTAAAAATAGAAGCTCCATTTTATTATTTTTTTTTCTTCTGTACTAATGAGGAGCACTAAACGCGAGGTCTGTAGGTTAAGATTTTGTCAACATTCCGACACGAGTCCAAAGGGAAGTAACTCTTCCTTTTCTGCCAGTGATTGTATCCTTAACCTTGAGCGGTCTAGCTTCTTTCGCGACCTGCGCTTTCAAAAGGGGCGGGAACAACTGATCCTGTTGTTCCCGCACTTGGTGACCGATACCGAAGCTGGAGTAAGCTTCTACACGGGCTGAACACGGGTAAGACTCGCGTCAATCTATGCGCAATCGACCTTTCCTTGTGAACATTTTCACAGTGAAGAACCCCGTTTAACGCTTACGATCTTTTATTTATTTATTTTATTTCCAGCCTGATTACCGCTAATTTTGAAACTTGCAACTGTGATACTTATCAGTTAAGCATTTCGCTGACGGCAACCGGACATACCGACTGGTGCCGTATATCTTTTGAACGTTAATATACCACCCGATAAGGACCGGGTTGGAACTATCACCGGTTCCCCGGTGAGTTTATTTAACCTTTGAGCCACCACCTTTATGTACGCGAAATAGCGTGTCTAATTTAATGTACCAACAAATCCGCCCTCTATTCTTTTTCTCTACAGACCACGCGCCTCGATCATTTAGATCAGGTAATGACTCCATTCTCCTTGTATTTCGCAGCTGCACACTAAAACCTCCTTTTTTGCTGGATATCACCTTTTGGCCGATAAATAAATTTTCATGTAAGACTCTAGCCACCGCCACCATTACCCCAATAGAGTGACACGGCTCACCTTTTTGCAATTACCGCATGCCAGAGATGACACATAGTTACTTGACTAACGAAGGGAATTGTTGTAAATAGTTCAATGGCTTGGAATTGACTTGCTGCTACTTTCATGAGTCATAATACCTTAGTAGAGTGACACAGCACACTTGTTTACTGTTACCGCATGCCTTAAATGATACAGGGTCAACGTATTAACGAAGGGAATAGTGTTGAGAGTAGTGTAATGGCTTTGGTTTGACAATTACTTGTGGTTTTTCTCATGATTATTATTATTATCATTCGGGCACTTCCTGCACAATCGCCTTAACATGACAAATGTACTTATACAGAAACTTGTGATTTACTGAATGAAAAAACTTGCTTTGCGAACAGTTATAACTTCTTTAAGCATTAAGGAGTGATGTTATATACTCGTGTAAATACAGTTTCGTAGTATAAACTCAATGCAATTTACAGATATAGATGTCTGTTTAGTAAATATCTTGGTGATCATTAATAACTAACCATGGACTATAGATTTCAAAAAGTTATCAAAGACATGTGTGTGTTGTGTTGGTTTCTCAAATATTCGCTTATCCACTTTGAACGTTAAGGAATCGTCATTAAGTCTACTACGAATATGGTGCAAACGCAGTCATTTAAACTATACAATTGTTTTTTTGGTAGGTTAAATCTGATTTTAAAATGTAACCTTCAATTTAAATAAGTCACCTCACTACTCACCCTTGTATTAAGTACAGATAGGAATCAGGAGATATCTAGCTATCCTCAAATGCGCCGTATGTCACAACACATTACTCTATTTCACTAAATTCTGACATTATCAAATGGAATTCCAAGTTAAATTAAATTTTGGTGCTTTAAGTCACAAAAATCCCCCCCTTTTTTGTTCTACTCCCGTCCCTCCTGTGTTGGTTTCCACTGCACTGGTGTCCCCCTTTCTCCTTTCACACAAACTTCTGTCTATTTATCATTTTGCTTTCTATTATATTTCTTATAGCCCTGAAGATTCACAGCCACATGCTGTGATGAAACACGTGTAGGCTAAAGTGAAAAGCACAGTGACTCCCAAGTGGGGAACGCTGATGACAATAAAAAACTTTTTGAAAATAACACATTTGGTTGATCTATCCTAAAGGAGTGAAGAGTTGAACATATGAACGATATCTAATTGTGTATAGTGTGCTCTGGATCCTTGCCCAGTCAGAATAAGATAGAGGTTTGTGTACCTCTTTCTTCACAGAGGTTAAGGTTTTCCTCTGTCCAAGAAGCACCTACTTTGATACCAAATTAATCAAATACTTTACCGTGATAAGTTGAGCGCCAATAAATTTCTGAACACTTCAAAAACCTATTCTTAGACTATTCGAAGGATTTGTCTAGCACTGGCTGAAGGTTAGTGAATGACGTGGACGGGAGCACTTCCACAATGGAATACTTTGTGTACCCTTCTATCTGGGTAGCTCCCAAAGTCAAGGCTCAGCCATGCCCATGGCGATGGTGCTGGATCTTCAGTAATAATAGGTGCTGCTATTTTAGTGTTACCGGTGAGTTGGCACCCTCGGCAGTTGCGCACTGTTGAGTCGACGTGGTCTTCTAGGTCTGGGAACCATACTTTTTCCCTCATACGGGACTTCATCTGCCCTATTCCTTGATGTCCTTCGTGGGCAAGGATCGTTGCTCATTCCTGCAAGCTGTGTGGCACTAGGATGCGTGAGGCTCTCAGGATAATTCCGTCTTCTGTTGGGCTGAGCTCGTTCCTCACTTTCCAGATTTTGCCAAGGCGATTTCCACCCCTGGATGTCGCAAAGGAAACGGTCCCATGATTCCCCTTTCAGCGCACTTGACACCCGTTGGAGGCATACGTCTCTTTTGAAGTGTTCTTTCACTTCTTCCAAGGACAATGCTCTAGGGCATGCCCACTGTGACACCATGTTGACGAATTCTTTAGTTTGCCTGTCCTGTTTCATGCCTGTTGTCATCTCCGCCGCCGGATGGTGTGACAAAAAGTCTGACGGATTCTTGGCACCGGGCCGGTACACCAGCTCCATCTGATAATGTTGTAGCTGTATCGCCCATCTTTCGATCCTTGGTGGAGGATGGGGGGCTGCCCCCTTGAACAGTGGTAGAAGCGGTTGATGGTCGAATACCACTCTAAACGGGTTTCCACTTACGTACAGGTGGAAGTGATTACAGGCCCACTTAATGGCGAGGGCTTCCCGCTCTATTTGGGAGTAGCGGGCTTCGGTTGCAGTGAGCGATTTGCTCGCAAACGCAAGGGGGATCCATGTTCCTGGTTCTGTCTCCTGGGTCAACAACTCCCCTAGACCAACCGGACTAGCATCGACAACTAGCTCCGTAGGATGGGAGGTGTCCAGCAGTGCCGCCTTTATCTGGTTGAATGCCTTATCCTCATCGGCGGTTCACTTCCATGGGTTTTCCTTTTTCGTTAAGTTGCGTAGAGGTTCTGCTATGGTTTCTAGGTTCGGGATGAAACGGCCGCAGTACGTCGCCATTCCCAAGAAACTCCTCACCTCTGACACAGTCTTTGGCGCCGGTGCAAGATGTATTGCTTGTGATTTACGGGGATCTACCTTAACCCCATCAGCACTAAAGACGTACCCAAAGAAGTCAATGGATCACTGTAAGAATTGACATGTGTCTTTGTGAAGGGTCACTCCATGCTTGGCTAATCGTCGGAGGGTGGCTCGTAATCGTCTGTGATGCTTCTCAATTGTCTTAGAATGTATCAAGATATCGTCACTTACATTCAAAACTCCACCAAGACCAGACAGTATGTCCCTCACTGTGTTCTGAAATATTTCCGCGGCTGAGGAAATCCCAAAGTTGAGCCTTTTGTAACGCCTGAGCCCTAGATGTGTTGAGAAGGTCATTATTTATCGGCTCTCTTCCGCCAGTGTGAGTTGGTGATAGCCCGCATTGAGATCCAGCTTTGAGAACCATTGCGCACTGTTGAGATCTGCTAGGATGTTGTTCACTGTCGGGGTTAGATGCCTCTCTGCTTGATCGCCTGATTTGGCATTCTCATGTCGATGCATATTCGGATCTTTCCTGGTTGTTTTGGCTTTTTGGCAATCACCATGGACGACACCCGGGGGTAGGGCCTGTCACTTTTTCAATGACCCTTTGGCGTTCGAGCTCTTGGAGTTCTTGCTCAACCAAAGGCCTTAGGTGAAATGGAATCCGACTGTGTCTTAATGCTATCGATTGTACAGCTTTGTCAATGTGTAGCTTTACGGGTGGTCTCCGTATTCTTCCTAGTTCCTTGAACAACTGTGGGAACATTTCTAAGATATCATCAACCTGTAGAAGTTTGATTGCATTTGCGAATGCAATGAGGTGGAGATCTTCTGCGGTGTGACTTCTGACTAGTATGTCCGCCTCTCGATCTACGACATGGAACACTGTCGTCACTTCGTGCTCTTCCGCTTTCACTTGCACCGTCATATTCCCTTTTAGAGGGAGTGGTGTTGTGCTGCCATATGTTAAGATATTGATCTTTGATGGAGATAGAATTGGCTTCAGGTTCAGCCGTTTGTAGTGTTGGGACCCCATCACGTTGACAGTTGCACCTGAATCAATTAGGCCGGTTACCTTGGATCCGTCAATTTCGATGTTACGTTTTGGCTGCGGCCGCCGTTTCCTCTTGAGATTATTAGAGAAAGACACGAAATAGCGTTCTTCTTCCTCATCGGAAGATGAGTCATCTGGACATCGGGAACTACGAGTGGGGCCTCTGGATGACTGGCGTCGCAGATTCTTCTAGAGTCAGGTTTCTCACTGCCCCTGTTGGTGGTCTTCTTCCGGCTGCACCTCTGCCTAGTGAACCTTCCCGGCACACATTTGCAAAATGATTTGGAATACTGCATTTCGAGCACGACTTGCCTCTGGTGGGGCAGCTGTCCGGGGGATGTTCTTCTTTCCTGCACCATCCGCACGACGTCCGGCGCATGCTTCTTGTTGGCCATTTTCCTCTGCTTCCACTGGACGCGGTTTGAACCGCATCTGCCTTCTCTACCTTGACGTTGGTGGCTTGATCTTGGTGTGAGGTGAGCACTGCTTCCATTGCTGTTGCCCTAACATCTGAGAGCTCATGTGAGCGAACAAGGATTAGTATTTCTTCAAGGGTTATTCAGGGTTGGCGCAGTATCAACGTACGCAATGTCTTGTTTTGGCACCCCTGGATTAGTTGCGCTGTTACCTCTTTTGCTTGGTCGTCCTCGGTGCACGTTCCGGTGCAGCTCTCGGAGACATGCGTGATATGCATTCATCGACTGCCCGTCGCGTTTTCTTGCCTGCCTGTGCTTGAACCGCTCACAGTGAGGATTGAGTTGCGGGTCAAAATGTGCATTGAGCGCGGTGACGGCTGCGTCGTAATCGTTGGTGGCGCCGGTGTTCAGAAGGTGCGCGAACAACTTGTATATCTCGTCACCTGCAAAGTGTAATAGCTATGACCTTTTGACTGCTTCATCGATTTCTCGCGTGGCTATGAAGTAGTTATTTAGGAGGCTGACCCTAACCTTGAACCTCGGGGATGCAGTGGCTGGATCTACGAGCTCACTGAATGGCGGGAGTGCTGAAATCTGAGGATGCACCGGGTGTGTAGCTACTAGTGTGGCTGCTGGCTGCTGGGCCACTGGTCCTGGCACATTTGACATGGCCACTTTCCTGTTGAAATGGGATTTTACACTGTGTGGATGCTTGTTCCTTTGTTACCGCCCGTACTGTCTTGGGCTTGCCAGTGTTTGACTGTCCTTTGTTTTGGTGTAGGTTGCTGATTCTCTGACAGCAGTTTGCCTTGTGTGTATATGAGGCATCTTAGCCTTCACTTCACCTGCTTTGTGCCCTTCTTGGGGTTTATTTGGTCCCTGCACAGCATTTGCATTAGCCTGTGCTTGTTGTTGGAATTGCTGCTGTTTATTTATTTATTTATTTATTTCAATATTCCTCCCCTCGCAGCTCGCGTTGTCGCAATGGGCCTTCTGCTGCCCTCGTGGCTTGTAGCGCACTCTCTGTCGTGCTGCCTTGCTCACAGGGGTTTATGAAGCCCTTCTGTTCATTGCACATGCGCGCGCCCGTTCCTGGGTGCGCTGCGTCATCCTGCCGGGTCTGGGAGCACTACGCTCAGATTGGGCAGACCCGCCTTTCGAGTCTTACCCGCGTGGTGTGTTCCAGACGATCGGCGGCTTCTGGTTGGCTGTCTTCTGCCTTGGCGTCGCAGAGATGCAGGACTCAGGCTTCGTCCTGCCTTGAGCCAGCGTCGTCACCACAAGGTAGGGGGTCTTGTCCTTTTCTTTGGGTTGCGGACCTAGATCCCACCCTCCTCGCCAGTGTAACGTGGGCGCTGGGCAATAACAAAGCAGTAGTCGCGCGCTTGGGGACACTGGGCGTTGGACAAGGCCAAACAGTTAGCTAGCGCTAAATCACGGACCACCACACAGGATTGCTAGTTGGGACCGGAAGCCACGAGCGACCCTGGCCCATTTATTTATAGCCTTCTGGCCACACCTGGCCAGAAGGTGATACAAAGTGTGCTAGTTCTTCCGGGACCTCGCCTGGCTAGGCGAGCAACTAGAACGCTACATCGTCCAAGTATTAGAGGGGGCGTTTATAAGATAAGCAGAGTGAGAAACATTAGAAGCATTCATTGCAAATTTAATTAGAATGCAGCTATTGTAAACTTATTTTCGGGAAGATGTTTTACTAGGTAAATGTTATACAGCGAATTATACACCATTATATGATATTAATGAATTATATTATAAAATGATATGAATTATAAAAACATTGTCTGAATATATCCTCTGCTAAAATGTGCTTAAATATTAAGAAACCAAAACACTAGCCCATATTCGAAAAAATACTTAAAAGTACAGCTAGAGATTTACATCAACGCCTGAACATACTTTACGTTTTTTTTCCTATTCGTCAATGTTTCCAATAATACCCGTGGAAAATGCCAAGCACATGTTTACTGGCAAGCTACCGGGAATGTCACATGGCAATGGGAGAAGGATCCTAGTCCTAATTTGTGGAATTCTACATACTGTAGAATTACACACAGGGGGCTGTGGAGCCCCCTGCACAAACACACACCTGTGTGTTTGTTTTTTCACTGCTTGAGCCTATACAGTCCCACCAAATATTGGAGTGATCCGTCGTCCTTCCCATACTGCAAGGGAACTTACTGCAGCCATTGGAGTGAATATCTAATTCCAGAGTGGAAAGGGGTCAGATCAAAGTTAGGGAAGGGTCCCTAAATGTATATGTTTGTGGTTGCTCCCAAACATCCAAGTTAAACCATGCATTTGAACACACTCTACGAATAATGTGCATAGCCTACGTTTAGCCTATACATAAGTGCACCCAAAAAATTGCAAAGTAAAAAAACTGAAAAATCACAATATACTTAGCATACATGTTAGTAAATTAACATCAATTTATGACATTTTGGGAGGGAGCAATGAGGAAAAAGGAGGGATCTGAGAGCAAGAGAAAAAGCAAGAATGGATGACTAAGAAGAGAAGAAAGAAGACAAGTGGGGAAATATGTTGTGGAGGTTGAATTGTAGCGTTTAGATCCTGGAGATGTAAATTGGGATCCTAGCTTCATCATTAGACCAAAGTGCGTGATCGTGAGCTCTTTCTTTTTATGCGCAATAAAACTGGACGGCTCTCGAGATGATTCAGTTTATAGTGTACACAATGTTAGCAAAGGAGATGAAAGCGATCTAGTGATAACACTGAAGTAAAGAGAGGACGATAGAAGTACAGTGACATCACAACACTGCTCGCTCTCAGTTTGCAATACAGACGTGATGAAGATCATTATCACTGACGTCAATCATTTTGTGGCACTTAATGTGAAAGAAAACAACGTTGCCTGCAGAGCTGTGAGTGATATCATAACCTTCTCATTTTCAAGCGTTCATACTTGTAACCTTCCCTTAACAAAGTTTGTGGTTCACCATACATAGTTATATTGATTGTGTTACATGTGATACTTCATGCAATGTTGTATTAGGTAAATAGCATGTGGATAGGAAGGAAGTGCAAAAAGGGCAGATGAGAGCGGACACGGGGATTAGAGGTGGGGTCCTAGGGGTAGGAGGCAAGGGAACAGACGAAGGAAGGAAGAAAAAAGGACAAACACAGGCAAGTGCATGAAACGGTATGCAACCGTTACCACACAACTTTTACCACGCATACTGTTACAACGCACACAATTACAACGCAGGATCCTTTACAACGCATACCTTTACAACGCATGCCATTACAACGTAAGTATTGGTAAGTATATCATTTTATTTAACCTTTTTTTAAATTACCAAAATATTAAAAATAAATAAAATAAATTAATTAAAGTAATTAATACAGGGGTATTTTTAGGGTTCAGGGCTGGGTTTGGGTTTTTGGGTACAGGGGTATTTTTAGGGTTCAGGGCTGGGTTTGGGTTTTGGGTACAGGGGTATTTTTAGGGTTCAGGGTTGGGTTTGCGTTTTGGGGTGCAGGGGTATTTTTAGGATTCATGGTTGGGTTTGGGTTTTGGGGTACAGGGGTATTTTTAGGGTTCAGGGTTGGGTTTGGGTTTTGGGGTACAGGGGTATTTTTAGGGTTCAGGGCTGGGTTTGGGTTTTGGGGTACAGGGGTATTTTTAGGGTTCAGGGTTGGGTTTGGGTTTTGGGGTACAGGGGTATTTTTAGGGTTCAGGGTTGGGTTTGGGTTTTGGGGTACAGGGGTATTTTTAGGTTTCAGGGCTGGGTTTGGGTTTTGGGGTACAGGGGTATTTTTAGGGTTCAGGGCTGGCTTTGGGTTTTGGGGTACAGGGGTATTTTTAGGGTTCAGGGCTGGATTTTGGTTTTGGGGTACAGGGGTATTTTTAGGGTTCAGGGTTGGGTTTGGGTTTTGGGGTACAGGGGTATTTTTAGGGTTCAGGGCTGGCTTTGGGTTTTGGGGTACAGGGGTATTTTTAGGGTTCAGGGCTGGCTTTGGGTTTTGGGGTACAGGGGTATTTTTAGGGTTCAGGGCTGGGTTTTGGTTTTGGGGTACAGGGGTATTTTTAGGGTTCAGGGCTGGGTTTTGGTTTTGGGGTACAGGGGTATTTTTAGGGTTCAGGGCTGGGTTTGGGTTTTGGGGTACAGTGGTATTTTTAGGGTTCAGGGCTAGGTTTGGGTTATGGGGTTGAGGGGTATTTTAAGGGTTCAGTTTTATAAAAATACTTAAATGAAATTAAATAAATTTATTTTAGTAATTTTAATATTTATTAAAAAAAAGTATATATATATATATATATATAATTTTAAAATTACAATGACATTATTAAAAATTGTATTAAATAAATAAAATCAATTAAATAAGTATTAATTACATTTTTTATAACAATAATATAATAATATAAAAAAATATATACTTACCTATACTTACGTTGTAATGGCATGCGTTGTAATAGTATCTACAATGTAATGTCATGCGTTGTAAAGGTATTCGTTGTAAAAGATCCTGCGTTGTAAATAGTGCGTTGTAATGGTATGCGTGGTAAAAGTATGCGTTTTAACGTCATACATCCGCATGAAACGATGAGAGAATAGATGGGAAAGACATAGAAATGCAGGAATATAAAGGACAGGCATGAGGTGACAAGAGGTCACTGGTGTCCATGGCCCGAGGGTCGGGTCTCCACTGAGGGGCATCGAACCAGCGGTCGGTGCAGGGCTGAGGAGCTGGCTGGGTGCACCAGGTCGTGATGACAGAGCTTGGGCGGGCAGTGGAGACTCCTCTACAGCTGCAGCTTCGTAAACAGTGACAGCACCCGCTCCCTGTAACAGAAACCCATCACAAAATGGAGGCAAGCTGCAGAGGGCACCAGGGAGGAGATCATCGAGTCTGGGACAGTCTAGCACCCAAGCCCACCGAGAAGAAAGGTCCAGCCTCGCAACTCTATTGGTGAAGCCGAAACCCATCAAGTGGCAGGAATGTTTAGCGGAGAGGCCATAGAGTACTTGAAGGTAAGGCACAACAAAACACAGCAGGAGAGAGGAGGGGGGCCTCCGCGATGCACTTGAAGGAGCGAACGGCTAATTGATAACATATGGCGCCACGTGATCCTGCAAGTGAATCGCATCACGTGCACGCATTGCCATTGAGGCCAATGGAACGCGTGCACCTGTTTGGCTGAAAAGTCAAAGCGATCCCAAAAGGTCTTTTTGTGTGTGCAACGCATGCGCACTGCGTAGGCAAGACCTAAAAAGGGAAGTGCCCTTCCTGCGTCCTTGCCCTTCTCATTCTTTGTCCTCCTCTCCATTTCTTACAATTTCGACTTTTCAAGAACTTTTCCACGTTTACCATTCAACTTAATTCAGAGTTTTTCCTTCTTTTCTCAACTTCTACTCATTTGAACATTTGCCATCATTCCTGAGATCTTGCGCTGTCATACTATTATCCTCCTTTCTATTGATTTAGAAATGCCATCATATGCGAAAACGGAAAACATCTGTGATGAAGTTTTTGAAGGCATGTGCGTGTGTTCATGCGTGTTAAGAGAGAGAGTGTCAGCTGAGTAGCAAAACCTATATCCCAACAGCACCCGCGACAGAGTGGTCCATATACTCGAGGTGCCATCCACCCTGCCTTAGTCCTATGTATATTTGTGACTCAGAGGTGAAAATGGGTGGGATACAAGGCACAGCTTTCTTAGGGGCAGCATGTGTATTAGCACCGGGTGGCCAGAGTGGCCCACTGCACGTTGATTATTGCTGTATTTCACAGTTCAAACAGCACCCGGGACCCCAACTTGTTCCTTGCACTAGGGCGCATGATACAGTTAATCAATCAATCAAAAATACATTTGTAGAGCGGACTACTCACCCCTGAGGGTCTCAAGGCGCTGAGGGGGGAGCTGCTACTGCTCGAACAACCAGCTTTTGAGAAGTCTCCTGAAAGTCAGCAGGTCCTGAGTTTGTCACAAGTGGATGGGGAGGGTGTTCCATGTCTTGCTGGCGAGGTGGGGGAAGGATCTGCTGCCAGTGGTCGTTCGGTGGATGTGTGGAATGGTGGCAACAGTGAGGTCAGTGGAACAAAGCTGGCGTTTGGGATTGTAGAAGGTGAGTTTTTTTTTTAGGTATGCTTGTCTGGCGTTGTGGAGTGGTTTGTGGGCATGGGTGTGGAGCTTGAAGGTGATCCTCTTGATGACGGGGAGCCAGTGCAGGTCCCTCAGGTGGGCAGTGATGTGGCAGTGGCAGGGGATGTTGAGGATGAGGCGTGCGGAGGCGGTCTGTATGTACTGGAGCCTCTCTTGAAGTTTGGCCATGGTTCCAGCTCAGAGGGCATTGCTGTAGTCCAGCCTGCAGGTGACAAGTGCCTGGATGACCGTCCTTCTGGTTCCAGTGGGCATCCATCTGTAGATCTTGCGAAGCATGTGGAGGGTGTTAAAACAGGAGGAGACATTGTTGACTTGCTGGGTCATTGACAGTGATGAGTCCAAGATGAACCCCAGGTTGCATGCGTGGTTGATGAGTGTTGGTGCAGCTCCCAGCGAGGCTGGCCACCAGGAGTCGTCCCAGGCAGAGGGGGTGGATCCGAGGATGAGGACCTCTGTAGTGTCCGAGTCCAGTTTGAGGCGACTGTTCTTCGTCCATTCTGCGTCGGCCTTCATTCCTTTGTGGAATTTGGTTTTGGCGGTTGCGGGGTCTTTGACGAGGGAGAGGATCAGCTGGGTGTCTTCGGCATATGAGACAACTTTGAGGTTGTACGATCGAACAATGTTGGCGAGTGATGTCATGAAGATGTTGAAGAGGGTCTGGCTGAGGGATGATCCCTGGGGTACGCTGCAGATGATCTTGATGACTTCGAATCAGAATGGAGGGAGGTGGGCTCTCAGGGTTCTGTCGGTGAGGAAGGAGGTGATCCAGTCCAGGGCCTTGTTGCGGATCCCTGCGGTGTGGAGGCGTGTGTGTATGGTGTGGTGGTAGACGGTGTAGAAGGCAACCAAGAGGTCTAGAAGGATGAGGGCTGCTGTTTCACTGTTGTCCAGCAGGATCCTGATGTCATTGGTGGCGGCGATGGGGGCGGTTTCCATCCACACTAGATATGCCACTTGCAGGATATATTGGCAACAATGGTTCCATTTTCTTTCAATTTTACAAAACTATGTCCAAAGATTTTGTTACAAAAATCAACCATGCCTGAATGGCTAATGCCGACCGTGAATTGCCTCATGATGAAAAAGAACGGAGGTATCTCATGTACTCTGAAGCTGACAGGCGGGCCAGACGGCTAAAGAAGAAACAAGACTTCACGCCAGGGTGCCTGTTACCTGAAAACATTTCATATATGTACAATTGGTCAGTCAATTGCTATTAGGGAGCCAGGTAAGGCCAGCATAGCATCATTGAAGCTTTATGTTGACAAAGAGTTATTCTTTTTTAGAAGTATCTGAGGGTGATACCAGCTCTGACATGCCTCATTTTAAAGTAAATCTAAAAAGAAAGGTTTGCACTAGGTATAGTCTGATGGCATATGCTAGAACTGGGCTTTCTGGTTGTCAGAGTATGCACCCTCTACAAGCAGGAACCACCACTCTAGTCAGGATAAGCAAGATACAAACTGAAAGATAACCTGTGCTCACCCTCTGGTAGCTTGTCAGAGTATTCAGGCTTATCTAGAAAGTATGTGTGCAACACAGACACACAGTAACACGATGAATACAAAACAAAGATACTCTGCACAGGGATAGAAAAATAGATGATATTGTTATGGGTAAAACAAGACCAAAATGTCAAAATCCAATAAGTAGAATAGGAGTTATGAAGTTGTAAAGTATACACCAAAAAGTAGGGCTTAGAAGCAAATGTTTGCTTAGGGGTTACTTGAGATCGCATTGGATCGGGGTGAATCCAAAGTTCAGGCTGACTGAGATTGATGGCAGGCAGGCTACAGGACTCACACACTCAAGTGAGATGTAGCAGGGCAGGACAGCAAAGCTGAAAAGCAGTTCTTCCAAAGCAGTAGTAAAGCAGAGTGGCAAACCTTGTAGCACTGCTGTCCCTATCTTGGCAGAGTTCTTCACAAGTCCACTAGTGTACTCTCTTGCTAGGGTCAGAGCCCCAGCACTAATACCCAAATGTGTATTTGAAGCAGGGGGACTGCAAAGCAGGCAATGAAAGTGGAAAGGTCCCCTTTTCTTCCAAGTCCTGGATCCAGACTATCAGTAGGGAGTAATCATCCCTTTGTGTGGGACACAGGACACTGCCTATCCAGGTGTAAGTGTCAGCTCACCCTGCCTCTTCCTGCACAAGAACAGCTATCAGAATGCATATGAATGCAGGAAAGTTCTCTGACACACCCTCCCTTCCTGTGTTTGTGGCTGTCTAAAGGGAAGTCACAAAGTGTAGCTGTCACCCAGTGCAGACGTGTACTGGAAACAGGCTGCAAGGCACACAGAGCAGTAAGAGTAGAGAAATAGCACTTTCTAAAAGTAATGCAAAAAGAACAACTGATGGACAGAATGTTGAAAAATGTCAAACATTCAACCCCAGTATAGAGATCTGGGCTGAGATCCATTGTTTTTTTGGTCCCCATGTCATTTCATTTCAAACCCAGGCACATGCAAAAAGTTGTGACCCTACTCCCCATGGGAACAGTCTAGTCCAAACTGCCAGGTCAAGTCCTCCCTGGACTGGAAACAAGCTTCCTGGGACCGGTTGCGAGGGTTCACCCCTCATCAGCCAGGCTAGCTTGGTTCCAGTGGCATGGAGAGCCTGAGACCCACGTCTGGTCATAGCAGTCCCACTCGGGGTGACAAATGTAAAAAGAATAATTGATGGACAGAATGTTGAACAATGTCAACCGTTCATCCCAGTACAGAGATCTGGGACAAAATCCATCATATGTTTGCTCCCCATACCAATCCCCTTTAAACCCATTCCAGTTTAAACTCAGCCATAAGCAAATCAGTCTTGACCCTGCTCAAGAGATCTGGTTTTAATCCATAATTATTTCGCATATCAAGCCACTCCAGCTAACCTGGCTGATGAGGGGTAATACCCCGAAACCCGTCCCAGGATGCTTGTTTCTGGTCCAGGGATTGGCAGTTCAGGCTGGACTGTTCCCATGTCGCGCATGGTCAAGAGTGATTTGAAAATCGCTGGGTCTAAACAGGGTGGCATGATGAGCAAAAGAACAATGGATTTCACCCAGATCTTTTGACAGGAGGTGAATTTTCGATGTATTCAGCATTCAGTCCATGATTTGCTATATAGCACTTTTCACTCTAAGTGGGATGGATTTGCCCAGACGTGGCTCCCACGCTCACTGTGCCACTGGATTCAAGCTAGCCTGGCTGATGGGGGTAATATGCTGAAATTGATCTCAGGGTGTGTGCACCGGACTCCGCAACGCCTTGCTCCACGACGACACCTTGGTATCCCCGATGACTCCACTCCATGACGAAATCTACGGCGCTGCTTGCACTGTGGTGCTAGGGCACCGCTCGCAAGGTAACCCGATGCACTGCCCTCATCCGACACAGCAGCCTTGGCCTTTAGACGCCAGCGCCATTGACCCCAGTTTGTCAGCCGATGACAGTGCTTCAGCAACGACAACGCCGCTGCCTGCTCCACAACCTGCCAGCATCGCAATGAACACCGCATTCACTTTGCACCATGACCGCGGTCTCAGAGACGACGCCATCGGATGCCACCACCGAGCCTCTGCTCGCACCGCAGTACTCGATGCCTGCTGACACCAGCACTCCAGACTTCTTCAAAGAGGAGTTTGATTTACAATGTGTGTGACTTCAAGTGCCCTGACGTCTCCAGCACCGACCTCCAGAACTGACAACTGCGGACACCGTGCTTTCGGAAGCTCAATGAGAGATCGCTGACGCCCTGCATTTCTAAAAGGTACTGTTTGCGGGTCTTCCCGAGAGCGCAGCTGGCCCGCAACGCTGCGGCCAGCCAGAACTGTTTGGATTTGAATGTTCACACCACCGCCATAGCCCCAGACGGAGCTATCAACATCAAGGAACTGTTTTTCAAGCATATTTTGATAACAAGATTTTTAAGTACTGTATTGTGGATTTTTATTTATTTTGGTCTAGTCTTAAGTATATAAAAATATTGGATATTTTTCTAAACTGGTGAGGTGTCCTTCCGTAGTACTTACACTTTAATACTGTTGGTTATGTGCAAATGCTTACACATTGCCTCTATGATAAGCCTGACTGCTCATGCCAAGCTACCAAGGGGGTGAGCAGGGGTTATTTTAGGAGTGTAAGTCCCTTATCTGGAATAGAGTGGTGGTTTCTGCCCGACTTTTGCACATGTCATAGCCGACCAAAAATCCCATTTCTAACACAGTCTTTCAGGATAAGGTCCACTGCTGGTCAGATAGGCTCTGGGCGGGTTACACATGAACACCTGTGCACACTCATGTATGCATGTGTATGGATTGAGCATGTGATACCGCCCTGTAATGAAGCCTGGAATTTCTGCACAAGTAGCTTCTCACAGAGGGGACCCCTTATGAACTAGTGCTGACCTGTTCAGATCTTATGAGTAAGCAATGATAGTGTGAATATGTACTTCTGTAATATTTCACTGAAGCATTTATAGTGGCTTACTGACATATGCATGGCCACTGGAATTATGTGATTGTGTGCATGATTACTGATTTGCTGCATTTTTCACATATTGCATCATTTGCTGCTTAATCTGCTGATTTAAAAAAAATGGTTCAAAGGTAACTAAAACTGCAGCTACATGTGCTGCTGCACAGTAGAAGGCAATTTGCCAACCTTGACTAGTAAGTTACCTTCTTGTTGCTTATTTCCATATTTAGGTGTTAAACTACGAGTACCTATGAGGTGCAACCAATGCCCAGACGGTGTTAACAAGTGTAGGTCTACGAGGTGCTGCCCTAACTAGGTTCACATAATTCTTGTCTGGAAAGATCCTTTCAAGTGGTTCCCACCCATGGCTCTCAGGTGCACACTGTATGTGCCATAGGGTGCTGCAGGGATCAGCTCTGAGTCCTACACTATTTAACATATATATAAAACCCCAGGCAGTGGTAGAAAAAGGTAGGGGCCTCTCCATGGTTTCTTATGCTGATGACACTCAGCTTGTGATCTCTTTATCAAACAACTTTGACCAAAGCAGGGTCAAGTTCCAGGAGGATATGCTGGCTATTGTGGATTTGATTTGATTTGATTGGTGGATTTATAGAGCGCACGAATGCCGAAGGGCATCTTGGTGCTGATGATCTGAACTGCAGCAGTGAACAAGCCTAGAGCACGCATACTGCGCTAAGCCGAGAAAAGCAAGGTTTTCATGTTTTTACAAAAGACAGTGAGGGGCTGTTTTTTAGTTCCAAGGGTAACTTGTTCCATATTTTTGCTGTGTTTAGTATGAAGCTTCTCCCCCATTTTAGTTGTTTAAATCTGGGGGTTATGAGAAGTTTAGGGCTGCTAGATCTTAGTGGCCTGGAAGGTTCGTAGTATTTTAAACTTCCCTTTAGGAAGTGAGAGCTCGATCCGTGCACTGCTTTGTAGGCCAGGCAAGCAGACTTGAACTGGATTCTTTTTCCTACAGGGAGCCAGTGGAGCCCTCTCATTTTTTAGGTTACTGGTTAGAACCTTGGAATTTTTAATACCAGCCTGGCTGCAGCGTTCTGCATCCGCTGGAGTTTTAATAAAAGCTGTTTTTGCAACCCAACATAAAGTGCATTTCCACAATCCAATTTTGAGAGGACCAGCAAAGTGACCAGGGTTTTGCATGTGTCCGGTGGGATGTATGGCAACAGCTTCCTAATTAATTTTAGCGAGTACCATACTGAGGAGTCCAGATTGTTTATTTGCGCCTTGAAGGTGAGTTTGGAGTCAAATATGACCCCCCCCCAAGTTCCTTACGTTATCCACTGGCGATGGGCATCTCCCGAGGCTGTCGGACCACCATTTGCTAGACCAGATGTTAGTTTCTACCCCCAGAATCATGACTTCTGCTTTGTCTCCATTAAGTTTTAAGCAGTTAGCCTGCATCCAGTGGCTGACATGGTCCATGCAGTGCCTAAACCTTTCCGCTGTCTCGGTAGTGTCGTTTGAAATTGACACCACTATTTGGGTGTCATCCGCCTAGGAGAGGGGGATGAACCTGCACTTTCTGATGATGTTGGCCAAGGGGGTGACATAAATATTAAAAAGGGAAGCGCTTAACGAGTAGCCCTGGGGAACCCCCCAAGGCAGACTAAAGGATCTTGAGGTAAATTCCCCCAGCTGCACCGAAAAAGATCTTTCTTCCAGAAAGGAGGCCAGCAGAGCAATTGCCGATGAATGTAGACCCATTTCTCCCAGCCGGGTTAGGAGAATCTCATGGTTCACAGTGTCGAAGGCCGCCAACAGATCTAACAAAATGAGGGCAGCCTTCCCCCCTGCGTCCAGTATGCTCCTGATTTCCTCCGTTACCATCACCAAGGCAGTTTCTGTCCCATGTTCCTCTCGGAACCCATATTGGGACGCAGCTAAGGCTTGGGAGTCCTTGACAAACCCTGCAAGTTGTGAATTAAGCAGTTTTTCCAGGATTTTAGCCGGGAAAGGGATTCTTGAAATTGGCCTGAAATTAGCGGGGATAGACGGGTCGAGATTAGGCTTCTTTAGGAGTGGCAGAACGGAAGATGCCTTCCAAGCTTTAGGGAAGCAATTGGACTGAATTATATTGGTGAAAAGCAGCTGAAGTTGGGTACTGAGCAGCTCTGGGACCATGTGTATGATCTTGGGGGGGTATGGGTCCAAAGAGCTCCCAGATTTTGTAGACAGATCTAAATGGTTGATCTGATCAATTGATGGAACTGAGAATTTAAATTTGGTAGGGCCAGAAACTGAGGGTGTGCCCAAACTACGCTGGAGATTTCCCTTTACTTGTCGCTCGTAATGCATAGGAGTGAAGGAGTCATAGATAAGTTTCCACTTATCGGTGAAAAATAGGCCTAATTCGTTACATAGATCTGTGCTACCCACAACCTGTTTGGCCGCGGGCTCCGTGAGTTTTTTCACTGTTGCAAACAGATCTTTGCATGAATTTTTTGCCTCATTAATTTCTTTTATGAAAAACACTGATTTTTCTTCCGCTATAAGTTTCTTATACATGGCTAGTATTTTGCAGTAGTGCACTTTCTCCCTAGCTTCATAATTGGCCCTCCATCTCCTTTCTGCTCGCCTGCAAGTCTGTTTTTGTAATCTTAGTTTCTCAGAGAACCAAGGCTCCGAGATATTTCTTTTTTTATGGTTTTTTATTTGAATAGGAGCCTCCGTGAGAATTGCTGATTTAATCCAATTCTCAACTTGGGATGTAGCTACATCGCAGTCTTGATCTAAGCCAGGTAGGGTGGCCCCCAGCTGTGCTTGTAATTCAGCAATGTCGATCTTATCCCAGTCCTGGCGGTTCCCCTCCTGCTGGGCCCTGACCGATTGGATTGGATGGTGGCCAACTGCCTGCAGTTGAATGCTAACAAATCAGTGATCTCTCTCCTTAGAAGAGACACCCATCTATGAAGCAATCGTTGGTGACCTGCTGAGTTGAGGGTACCCCCACCTCCAAAGGAGATCGTAAAAAATCTGGACATCTGGGTTGATAGTACTTTGACCTTTCAGACAAAGATGAAATCAGTGGCTGGTATCTGTTTTGCACTTTTACGTGGACTTAGACCTTTGCTTATATTATTTGAAGCCCAAACCACAAAATCATTATCCAGTCTACCTTTCTTTCTAGACTGGATTGTTGTAATTCTCTGTATCTGTGTCACCAATAAAGTAGGGATCAATCGGCTTCAGAGGGCACACAATGCTGCAGTGTAAACTCTTTTCACCCTCCCTAAATCATGCTCAGTCTCCAACTCCAATCTCAGGCTGCTCTGGCTTCTGGTGGAGAATAGAATCCACTTTAAGACATTGTGCATCTCACACAGAATTCTTAATGCTCAAGCTCCTCCCATTCTATCCAATCTTCTTACTCCCTATGACCCTAGCCACACACTGTGCTCTTCAGACCAACATCTGGCATACGCTCCTCAGCTCAGAAGAGCATGGGTGGGTGGTCGGTTGTTCCCTGTCTTGGCTTCTGCCCCCTGGAATGCCCTCCCAGGTACCATCAGGAGCATTCAGAATCACAGGGCTTTCAGGAAGGCAATAAAGACCTGGCCATTCCCGGCATAACCCGGCCCGCCTTATACTCCCTATTTGTCTTTTCATATGAATCAGCACTGGGACTCCCCATTGCTGGGGCAGCCATGCCATCCATAAATTTGGTAACATAACATAACAAACAATACAGTAACAAGAAGTGCTGCATTATGCCTCATAATTTGCATTTTCTTGCCACATAATTTACTCGATCCTGCCTCATAATTTGGAACTCCCCAGCCACATAATTCCAGTGGCCCTGATTATACATCATAGGTACATTTCGCACCAAACTACAGTTTCGCCATATATTATGGGAAATCAGGATACTCAATACAAATCCGACATTCATTTTCACATAGCTGAACTCCTTGTGGCACTTCAAGATTGAACATTTCTCTCTGACTTGACTCCTAATGGGATTCATGTCTCTGAATCACCCTGTGTGATAATTGTAATTACTTTGCTAGGCATCTGGAGGGTCAAATGCCTCCCTACATAATAGGGCCATTAGCTTGTAGTTCTACCTGTTAATGGGAAAGGAAGGGTGGGGACAGAATATTCTAGGGAAGGTTCCTCCCCACAGAAATAAAGGAGGGTAGCTGAAACTCTGCCAGTCACAGGAGGGGCTGCCATTTCAAGTTTTGAGGGAGGGGACCAGGCAGCTGTGGCAGTTAGGGAGGGTCTTAGGCTCTCAAAGAAGATCTTTAATGGATCAATTGACAGCACAATCTTATTAAATTCCAATAGTGCGGTGTCTCCATAGGTTTGGACAGAGATGCCCAGCTTCTGGAAATTTCCACCCCCTTTTAAAAACCTTGATAAGGGAGAGACTTTTGAGAACATTCTCGACTTAGGTGAATGCCCAGTTTACAAGAGGAGATACCTGACCCTTACAGCAACGACAGGGGAGAGGATGTGGCCTAATGGCTAGGGTAGTCAACCTCGAAACTAAGAATAGACTATTCACAACTGCAAGGTTTTTAATGGTAATGAATAAGTGGGGTATCACTTAGATTTCGAGAAATAGTATAGCCAAGATATTTATGGGGTCACACACTCCAGAATTAACTCTAGAGTTACATTAATCAATTACATTAAATTCAAATATGCTTTACTATATTTAAAATGAATCAATTTACAATTACAATTACACTTTTTATCTTGGCTCATTTACAAAATTCCATCATCCCCGTTATCTTGGATTTTCTGCATTCATTCTCAGAAAGCTTAATCGAGAATAACTCTCTAATACTAATGCATCTTTGAAGACCAAAGATGGCCATATTAATTATCACATTATCTGCATAAAGAATGGTCTTGAAGCTAGAATGACTTGATTAAAAAAATTTATTTAGTGCATAAAAAATTATTGGGTAACTTTGAATATATTAAGCCAAAAGTCATATGAGCCAAAATGAATCTATGTTGCAGCCAATTATAAATATTGATTTTCAGTGTGATACCTTTTCGTCTCTGACCCAGTTCCCTGAAAACAAAACGAGCAAAATACTTTAATAAACCAATAAGGATGCCTAGGGGTAGCAACTTTCACCAAAGTCAAGATCTACCTATCTTGTCAGAAGCTGTTGAGTAGTTGATAAATGTGGTGTAAACAATCTGCCATTCTTTAATGTATACTTTTCTGTAGTTATATGCAAACCTGAAACATTGTGTAGGCAATAAGTTTTTTTTCGGGATCCGATTTGCGCTAGTGGCAGGAGGTTGGCTCCCTCTACCTAATTTGCAAATGCTCCAGGATGGAGCCAGCAAATCATTTGTCTGTAGTTACGTGGGTGGAAATAGTCACTTTCAAAATCACAATTGGCATCACATCAGGACCCTGTCCTTCATTAATCTAGACTGTTCTCTATTCTAAATTACAACATCAATGTCTTTTTCAAAATGTAAAATGTACTTTTATGGCCATCATGTGGTCGAATTCAGTTTTAATTGATTGATTGATCTAGACTGTTTGAATGTATTTTTCTATTTTTAAATAGAACAAGGTAAGATGCCCATGTGTAGAAGAGAAGTGTGCCGACTAATATGATCCACAGAAGCACCATTTGCTGCATGTAGGTTCTGAAAAGAATCCACTTATTTATAAGCTTCAATAGAAATTGGTACCTTTTGTTCAAAGGTACCAGAGTCTCACTACTACCCTCCAAAAATGTAAGGTATCTCAGATAGAGACCGACACTTTCATAGCTGGCTTACCTAGTTACTTTATT
>NW_028246844.1:0-45599 GCF_964263255.1 Lissotriton vulgaris
GGGGGGTGTTATCTCTTTTGTCGAAAATCAGCCGTTTTTGCTCGAACATTAAATGCCTCCAAATGGTATTTAATTAACTTCCCGAGCCCCTGGAAGCATGAAAATCACTTTAAACATGCTAATTTTAGCTCTAACACTGATGATCCACCTACAAATGTGAACTGACGTTCAAAAATAAAACATTTGAAAACGGACCATTTTCCACATTTCTGAAGCATGACGTAATGGGGGGTGTTATCTCTTTTGTCGAAAATCAGCCGTTTTTGCTCGAACATTAAATGCCTCCAAATGGTATTTAATTAACTTCCCGAGCCCCTGGAAGCATGAAAATCACTTTAAACATGCTAATTTTAGCTCTAACACTGATGATCCACCTACAAATGTGAACTGACGTTCAAAAATAAAACATTTGAAAACGGACCATTTTCCACATTTCTGAAGCATGACGTAATGGGGGGTGTTATCTCTTTTGTCGAAAATCAGCCGTTTTTGCTCGAACATTAAATGCCTCCAAATGGTATTTAATTAACTTCCCGGGGTGAAGAAACCCTTTTTGAGAACTCAGAGTGAGTAAATTGGCCATTTTCATGCACTTTTAACCATTCCTTAAATCTTGTGTTTTGGGCCCCTGGAAGCATGAAAATCACTTTAAACATGCTAATTTTAGCTCTAACACTGATGATCCACCTACAAATGTGAACTGACGTTCAAAAATAAAACATTTGAAAACGGACCATTTTCCACATTTCTGAAGCATGACGTAATGGGGGGGTGTTATCTCTTTTGTCGAAAATCAGCCGTTTTTGCTCGAACATTAAATGCCTCCAAATGGTATTTAATTAACTTCCCGAGCCCCTGGAAGCATGAAAATCACTTTAAACATGCTAATTTTAGCTCTAACACTGATGATCCACCTACAAATGTGAACTGACGTTCAAAAATAAAACATTTGAAAACGGACCATTTTCCACATTTCTGAAGCATGACGTAATGGGGGGGTGTTATCTCTTTTGTCGAAAATCAGCCGTTTTTGCTCGAACATTAAATGCCTCCAAATGGTATTTAATTAACTTCCCGAGCCCCTGGAAGCATGAAAATCACTTTAAACATGCTAATTTTAGCTCTAACACTGATGATCCACCTACAAATGTGAACTGACGTTCAAAAATAAAACATTTGAAAACGGACCATTTTCCACATTTTTGAAGCATGACGTAATGGGGGGGTGTTATCTCTTTTGTCGAAAATCAGCCGTTTTTGCTCGAACATTAAATGCCTCCAAATGGTATTTAATTAACTTCCCGGGGTGAAGAAACCCTTTTTGAGAACTCAGAGTGAGTAAATTGGCCATTTTCATGCACTTTTAACCATTCCATAAATCTTGTGTTTTGGGCCCCTGGAAGCATGAAAATCACTTTAAACATGCTAATTTTAGCTCTAACACTGATGATCCACCTACAAATGTGAACTGACGTTCAAAAATAAAACATTTGAAAACGGACCATTTTCCACATTTCTGAAGCATGACGTAATGGGGGGGGGTGTTATCTCTTTTGTCGAAAATCAGCCGTTTTTGCTCGAACATTAAATGCCTCCAAATGGTATTTAATTAACTTCCCGAGCCCCTGGAAGCATGAAAATCACTTTAAACATGCTAATTTTAGCTCTAACACTGATGATCCACCTACAAATGTGAACTGACGTTCAAAAATAAAACATTTGAAAACGGACCATTTTCCACATTTCTGAAGCATGACGTAATGGGGGGGTCTTATCTCTTTTGTCGAAAATCAGCCGTTTTTGCTCGAACATTAAATGCCTCCAAATGGTATTTAATTAACTTCCCGAGCCCCTGGGAGCATGAAAATCACTTTAAACATGCTAATTTTAGCTCTAACACTGATGATCCACCTACAAATGTGAACTGACGTTCAAAAATAAAACATTTGAAAACGGACCATTTTCCACATTTCTGAAGCATGACGTAATGGGGGGGTGTTATCTCTTTTGTCGAAAATCAGCCGTTTTTGCTCGAACATTAAATGCCTCCAAATGGTATTTAATTAACTTCCCGAGCCCCTGGAAGCATGAAAATCACTTTAAACATGCTAATTTTAGCTCTAACACTGATGATCCACCTACAAATGTGAACTGACGTTCAAAAATAAAACATTTGAAAACGGACCATTTTCCACATTTCTGAAGCATGACGTAATGGGGGGGTGTTATCTCTTTTGTCGAAAATCAGCCGTTTTTGCTCGAACATTAAATGCCTCCAAATTGTATTTAATTAACTTCCCGAGCCCCTGGAAGCATGAAAATCACTTTAAACATGCTAATTTTAGCTCTAACACTGATGATCCACCTACAAATGTGAACTGACGTTCAAAAATAAAACATTTGAAAACGGACCATTTTCCACATTTCTGAAGCATGACGTAATGGGGGGGTGTTATCTCTTTTGTCGAAAATCAGCCGTTTTTGCTCGAACATTAAATGCCTCCAAATGGTATTTAATTAACTTCCCGGGGTGAAGAAACCCTTTTTGAGAACTCAGAGTGAGTAAATTGGCCATTTTCATGCACTTTTAACCATTCCATAAATCTTGTGTTTTGGGCCCCTGGAAGCATGAAAATCACTTTAAACATGCTAATTTTAGCTCTAACACTGATGATCCACCTACAAATGTGAACTGACGTTCAAAAATAAAACATTTGAAAACGGACCATTTTCCACATTTCTGAAGCATGACGTAATGGGGGGGTGTTATCTCTTTTGTCGAAAATCAGCCGTTTTTGCTCGAACATTAAATGCCTCCAAATGGTATTTAATTAACTTCCCGGGGTGAAGAAACCCTTTTTGAGAACTCAGAGTGAGTAAATTGGCCATTTTCATGCACTTTTAACCATTCCATAAATCTTGTGTTTTGGGCCCCTGGAAGCATGAAAATCACTTTAAACATGCTAATTTTAGCTCTAACACTGATGATCCACCTACAAATGTGAACTGACGTTCAAAAATAAAACATTTGAAAACGGACCATTTTCCACATTTCTGAAGCATGACGTAATGGGGGGGTGTTATCTCTTTTGTCGAAAATCAGCCGTTTTTGCTCGAACATTAAATGCCTCCAAATGGTATTTAATTAACTTCCCGAGCCCCTGGAAGCATGAAAATCACTTTAAACATGCTAATTTTAGCTCTAACACTGATGATCCACCTACAAATGTGAACTGACGTTCAAAAATAAAACATTTGAAAACGGACCATTTTCCACATTTCTGAAGCATGACGTAATGGGGGGGTGTTATCTCTTTTGTCGAAAATCAGCCGTTTTTGCTCGAACATTAAATGCCTCCAAATGGTATTTAATTAACTTCCCGAGCCCCTGGAAGCATGAAAATCACTTTAAACATGCTAATTTTAGCTCTAACACTGATGATCCACCTACAAATGTGAACTGACGTTCAAAAATAAAACATTTGAAAACGGACCATTTTCCACATTTCTGAAGCATGACGTAATGGGGGGGTGTTATCTCTTTTGTCGAAAATCAGCCGTTTTTGCTCGAACATTAAATGCCTCCAAATGGTATTTAATTAACTTCCCGAGCCCCTGGAAGCATGAAAATCACTTTAAACATGCTAATTTTAGCTCTAACACTGATGATCCACCTACAAATGTGAACTGACGTTCAAAAATAAAACATTTGAAAACGGACCATTTTCCACATTTCTGAAGCATGACGTAATGGGGGGGTGTTATCTCTTTTGTCGAAAATCAGCCGTTTTTGCTCGAACATTAAATGCCTCCAAATGGTATTTAATTAACTTCCCGAGCCCCTGGAAGCATGAAAATCACTTTAAACATGTTAATTTTAGCTCTAACACTGATGATCCACCTACAAATGTGAACTGACGTTCAAAAATAAAACATTTGAAAACGGACCATTTTCCACATTTCTGAAGCATGACGTAATGGGGGGGTGTTATCTCTTTTGTCGAAAATCAGCCGTTTTTGCTCGAACATTAAATGCCTCCAAATGGTATTTAATTAACTTCCCGAGCCCCTGGAAGCATGAAAATCACTTTAAACATGCTAATTTTAGCTCTAACACTGATGATCCACCTACAAATGTGAACTGACGTTCAAAAATAAAACATTTGAAAACGGACCATTTTCCACATTTCTGAAGCATGACGTAATGGGGGGGTGTTATCTCTTTTGTCGAAAATCAGCCGTTTTTGCTCGAACATTAAATGCCTCCAAATGGTATTTAATTAACTTCCCGAGCCCCTGGAAGCATGAAAATCACTTTAAACATGCTAATTTTAGCTCTAACACTGATGATCCACCTACAAATGTGAACTGACGTTCAAAAATAAAACATTTGAAAACGGACCATTTTCCACATTTCTGAAGCATGACGTAATGGGGGGGTGTTATCTCTTTTGTCGAAAATCAGTCGTTTTTGCTCGAACATTAAATGCCTCCAAATGGTATTTAATTAACTTCCCGAGCCCCTGGAAGCATGAAAATCACTTTAAACATGCTAATTGTAGCTCTAACACTGATGATCCACCTACAAATGTGAACTGACGTTCAAAAATAAAACATTTGAAAACGGACCATTTTCCACATTTCTGAAGCATGACGTAATGGGGAGGTGTTATCTCTTTTGTCGAAAATCAGCCGTTTTTGCTCGAACATTAAATGCCTCCAAATGGTATTTAATTAACTTCCCGAGCCCCTGGAAGCATGAAAATCACTTTAAACATGCTAATTTTAGCTCTAACACTGATGATCCACCTACAAATGTGAACTGACGTTCAAAAATAAAACATTTGAAAACGGACCATTTTCCACATTTCTGAAGCATGACGTAATGGGGGGGGTGTTATCTCTTTTGTCAAAAATCAGCCGTTTTTGCTCGAACATTAAATGCCTCCAAATGGTATTTAATTAACTTCCCGAGCCCCTGGAAGCATGAAAATCACTTTAAACATGCTAATTTTAGCTCTAACACTGATGATCCACCTACAAATGTGAACTGACGTTCAAAAATAAAACATTTGAAAACGGACCATTTTCCACATTTCTGAAGCATGACGTAATGGGGGGGTGTTATCTCTTTTGTCGAAAATCAGCCGTTTTTGCTCGAACATTAAATGCCTCCAAATGGTATTTAATTAACTTCCCGAGCCCCTGGAAGCATGAAAATTACTTTAAACATGCTAATTTTAGCTCTAACACTGATGATCCACCTACAAATGTGAACTGACGTTCAAAAATAAAACATTTGAAAACGGACCATTTTCCACATTTCTGAAGCATGACGTAATGGGGGGGTGTTATCTCTTTTGTCGAAAATCAGCCGTTTTTGCTCGAACATTAAATGCCTCCAAATGGTATTTAATTAACTTCCCGAGCCCCTGGAAGCATGAAAATCACTTTAAACATGCTAATTTTAGCTCTAACACTGATGATCCACCTACAAATGTGAACTGACGTTCAAAAATAAAACATTTGAAAACGGACCATTTTCCACATTTCTGAAGCATGACGTAATGGGGGGGTGTTATCTCTTTTGTCGAAAATCAGCAGTTTTTGCTCGAACATTAAATGCCTCCAAATGGTATTTAATTAACTTCCCGAGCCCCTGGAAGCATGAAAATCACTTTAAACATGCTAATTTTAGCTCTAACACTGATGATCCACCTACAAATGTGAACTGACGTTCAAAAATAAAACATTTGAAAACGGACCATTTTCCACATTTCTGAAGCATGACGTAATGGGGGGGTGTTATCTCTTTTGTCGAAAATCAGCCGTTTTTGCTCGAACATTAAATGCCTCCAAATGGTATTTAATTAACTTCCCGAGCCCCTGGAAGCATGAAAATCACTTTAAACATTCTAATTTTAGCTCTAACACTGATGATCCACCTACAAATGTGAACTGACGTTCAAAAATAAAACATTTGAAAACGGACCATTTTTCACATTTCTGAAGCATGACGTAATGGGGGGGTGTTATCTCTTTTGTCGAAAATCAGCCGTTTTTGCTCGAACATTAAATGCCTCCAAATGGTATTTAATTAACTTCCCGAGCCCCTGGAAGCATGAAAATCACTTTAAACATGCTAATTTTAGCTCTAACACTGATGATCCACCTACAAATGTGAACTGACGTTCAAAAATAAAACATTTGAAAACGGACCATTTTCCACATTTCTGAAGCATGACGTAATGGGGGGGTGTTATCTCTTTTGTCGAAAATCAGCCGTTTTTGCTCGAACATTAAATGCCTCCAAATGGTATTTAATTAACTTCCCGGGGTGAAGAAACCCTTTTTGAGAACTCAGAGTGAGTAAATTGGCCATTTTCATGCACTTTTAACCATTCCATAAATCTTGTGTTTTGGGCCCCTGGAAGCATGAAAATCACTTTAAACATGCTAATTTTAGCTCTAACACTGATGATCCACCTACAAATGTGAACTGACGTTCAAAAATAAAACATTTGAAAACGGACCATTTTCCACATTTCTGAAGCATGACGTAATGGGGGGGTGTTATCTATTTTGTCGAAAATCAGCCGTTTTTGCTCGAACATTAAATGCCTCCAAATGGTATTTAATTAACTTCCCGAGCCCCTGGAAGCATGAAAATCACTTTAAACATGCTAATTTTAGCTCTAACACTGATGATCCACCTACAAATGTGAACTGACGTTCAAAAATAAAACATTTGAAAACGGACCATTTTCCACATTTCTGAAGCATGACGTAATGGGGGGGTGTTATCTCTTTTGTCGAAAATCAGCCGTTTTTGCCCCGAACATTAAATGCCTCCAAATGGTATTTAATTAACTTCCCGAGCCCCTGGAAGCATGAAAATCACTTTAAACATGCTAATTTTAGCTCTAACACTGATGATCCACCTACAAATGTGAACTGACGTTCAAAAATAAAACATTTGAAAACGGACCATTTTCCACATTTCTGAAGCATGACGTAATGGGGGGGTGTTATCTCTTTTGTCGAAAATCAGCCGTTTTTGCTCGAACATTAAATGCCTCCAAATGGTATTTAATTAACTTCCCGGGGTGAAGAAACCCTTTTTGAGAACTCAGAGTGAGTAAATTGGCCATTTTCATGCACTTTTAACCATTCCATAAATCTTGTGTTTTGGGCCCCTGGAAGCATGAAAATCACTTTAAACATGCTAATTTTAGCTCTAACACTGATGATCCACCTACAAATGTGAACTGACGTTCAAAAATAAAACATTTGAAAACGGACCATTTTCCACATTTCTGAAGCATGACGTAATGGGGGGGTGTTATCTCTTTTGTCGAAAATCAGCCGTTTTTGCTCGAACATTAAATGCCTCCAAATGGTATTTAATTAACTTCCCGAGCCCCTGGAAGCATGAAAATCACTTTAAACATGCTAATTTTAGCTCTAACACTGATGATCCACCTACAAATGTGAACTGACGTTCAAAAATAAAACATTTGAAAACGGACCATTTTCCACATTTCTGAAGCATGACGTAATGGGGGGGTGTTATCTCTTTTGTCGAAAATCAGCCGTTTTTGCTCGAACATTAAATGCCTCCAAATGGTATTTAATTAACTTCCCGGGGTGAAGAAACCCTTTTTGAGAACTCAGAGTGAGTAAATTGGCCATTTTCATGCACTTTTAACCATTCCATAAATCTTGTGTTTTGGGCCCCTGGAAGCATGAAAATCACTTTAAACATGCTAATTTTAGCTCTAACACTGATGATCCACCTACAAATGTGAACTGACGTTCAAAAATAAAACATTTGAAAACGGACCATTTTCCACATTTCTGAAGCATGACGTAATGGGGGGGTGTTATCTCTTTTGTCGAAAATCAGCCGTTTTTGCTCGAACATTAAATGCCTCCAAATGGTATTTAATTAACTTCCCGAGCCCCTGGAAGCATGAAAATCACTTTAAACATGCTAATTTTAGCTCTAACACTGATGATCCACCTACAAATGTGAACTGACGTTCAAAAATAAAACATTTGAAAACGGACCATTTTCCACATTTCTGAAGCATGACGTAATGGGGGGGTGTTATCTCTTTTGTCGAAAATCAGCCGTTTTTGCTCGAACATTAAATGCCTCCAAATGGTATTTAATTAACTTCCCGAGCCCCTGGAAGCATGAAAATCACTTTAAACATGCTAATTTTAGCTCTAACACTGATGATCCACCTACAAATGTGAACTGACGTTCAAAAATAAAACATTTGAAAACGGACCATTTTCCACATTTCTGAAGCATGACGTAATGGGGGGGGTGTTATCTCTTTTGTCGAAAATCAGCCGTTTTTGCTCGAACATTAAATGCCTCCAAATGGTATTTAATTAACTTCCCGGGGTGAAGAAACCCTTTTTGAGAACTCAGAGTGAGTAAATTGGCCATTTTCATGCACTTTTAACCATTCCATAAATCTTGTGTTTTGGGCCCCTGGAAGCATGAAAATCACTTTAAACATGCGAATTTTAGCTCTAACACTGATGATCCACCTACAAATGTGAACTGACGTTCAAAAATAAAACATTTGAAAACGGACCATTTTCCACATTTCTGAAGCATGACATAATGGGGGGGTGTTATCTCTTTTGTCGAAAATCAGCCGTTTTTGCTCGAACATTAAATGCCTCCAAATGGTATTTAATTAACTTCCCGAGCCCCTGGAAGCATGAAAATCACTTTAAACATGCTAATTTTAGCTCTAACACTGATGATCCACCTACAAATGTGAACTGACGTTCAAAAATAAAACATTTGAAAACGGACCATTTTCCACATTTCTGAAGCATGACGTAATGGGGGGGTGTTATCTCTTTTGTCGAAAATCAGCCGTTTTTGCTCGAACATTAAATGCCTCCAAATGGTATTTAATTAACTTCCCAAGCCCCTGGAAGCATGAAAATCACTTTAAACATGCTAATTTTAGCTCTAACACTGATGATCCACCTACAAATGTGAACTGACGTTCAAAAATAAAACATTTGAAAACGGACCATTTTCCACATTTCTGAAGCATGACGTAATGGGGGGGTGTTATCTCTTTTGTCGAAAATCAGCCGTTTTTGCTCGAACATTAAATGCCTCCAAATGGTATTTAATTAACTTCCCGGGGCGAAGAAACCCTTTTTGAGAACTCAGAGTGAGTAAATTGGCCATTTTCATGCACTTTTAACCATTCCATAAATCTTGTGTTTTGGGCCCCTGGAAGCATGAAAATCACTTTAAACATGCTAATTTTAGCTCTAACACTGATGATCCACCTACAAATGTGAACTGACGTTCAAAAATAAAACATTTGAAAACGGACCATTTTCCACATTTCTGAAGCATGACGTAATGGGGGGGTGTTATCTCTTTTGTCGAAAATCAGCCGTTTTTGCTCGAACATTAAATGCCTCCAAATGGTATTTAATTAACTTCCCGAGCCCCTGGAAGCATGAAAATCACTTTAAACATGCTAATTTTAGCTCTAACACTGATGATCCACGTACAAATGTGAACTGACGTTCAAAAATAAAACATTTGAAAACGGACCATTTTCCACATTTCTGAAGCATGACGTAATGGGGGGGTGTTATCTCTTTTGTTGAAAATCAGCCGTTTTTGCTCGAACATTAAATGCCTCCAAATGGTATTTAATTAACTTCCCGGGGTGAAGAAACCCTTTTTGAGAACTCAGAGTGAGTAAATTGGCCATTTTCATGCACTTTTAACCATTCCATAAATCTTGTGTTTTGGGCCCCTGGAAGCATGAAAATCACTTTAAACATGCTAATTTTAGCTCTAACACTGATGATCCACCTACAAATGTGAACTGACGTTCAAAAATAAAACATTTGAAAACGGACCATTTTCCACATTTCTGAAGCATGACGTAATGGGGGGGTGTTATCTCTTTTGTCGAAAATCAGCCGTTTTTGCTCGAACATTAAATGCCTCCAAATGGTATTTAATTAACTTCCCGAGCCCCTGGAAGCATGAAAATCACTTTAAACATGCTAATTTTAGCTCTAACACTGATGATCCACCTACAAATGTGAACTGACGTTCAAAAATAAAACATTTGAAAACGGACCATTTTCCACATTTCTGAAGCATGACGTAATGGGGGGGTGTTATCTCTTTTGTCGAAAATCAGCCGTTTTTGCTCGAACATTAAATGCCTCCAAATGGTATTTAATTAACTTCCCGAGCCCCTGGAAGCATGAAAATCACTTTAAACATGCTAATTTTAGCTCTAACACTGATGATCCACCTACAAATGTGAACTGACGTTCAAAAATAAAACATTTGAAAACGGACCATTTTCCACATTTCTGAAGCATGACGTAATGGGGGGGTGTTATCTCTTTTGTCGAAAATCAGCCGTTTTTGCTCGAACATTAAATGCCTCCAAATGGTATTTAATTAACTTCCCGAGCCCCTGGAAGCATGAAAATCACTTTAAACATGCTAATTTTAGCTCTAACACTGATGATCCACCTACAAATGTGAACTGACGTTCAAAAATAAAACATTTGAAAACGGACCATTTTCCACATTTCTGAAGCATGACGTAATGGGGGGGTGTTATCTCTTTTGTCGAAAATCAGCCGTTTTTGCTCGAACATTAAATGCCTCCAAATGGTATTTAATTAACTTCCCGGGGTGAAGAAACCCTTTTTGAGAACTCAGAGTGAGTAAATTGGCCATTTTCATGCACTTTTAACCATTCCATAAATCTTGTGTTTTGGGCCCCTGGAAGCATGAAAATCACTCTAAACATGCTAATTTTAGCTCTAACACTGATGATCCACCTACAAATGTGAACTGACGTTCAAAAATAAAACATTTGAAAACGGACCATTTTCCACATTTCTGAAGCATGACGTAATGGGGGGGTGTTATCTCTTTTGTCGAAAATCAGCCGTTTTTGCTCGAACATTAAATGCCTCCAAATGGTATTTAATTAACTTCCCGGGGTGAAGAAACCCTTTTTGAGAACTCAGAGTGAGTAAATTGGCCATTTTCATGCACTTTTAACCATTCCATAAATCTTGTGTTTTGGGCCCCTGGAAGCATGAAAATCACTTTAAACATGCTAATTTTAGCTCTAACACTGATGATCCACCTACAAATGTGAACTGACGTTCAAAAATAAAACATTTGAAAACGGACCATTTTCCACATTTCTGAAGCATGACGTAATGGGGGGGTGTTATCTCTTTTGTCGAAAATCAGCCGTTTTTGCTCGAACATTAAATGCCTCCAAATGGTATTTAATTAACTTCCCGGGGTGAAGAAACCCTTTTTGAGAACTCAGAGTGAGTAAATTGGCCATTTTCATGCACTTTTAACCATTCCATAAATCTTGTGTTTTGGGCCCCTGGAAGCATGAAAATCACTTTAAACATGCTAATTTTAGCTCTAACACTGATGATCCACCTACAAATGTGAACTGACGTTCAAAAATAAAACATTTGAAAACGGACCATTTTCCACATTTCTGAAGCATGACGTAATGGGGGGGTGTTATCTCTTTTGTCGAAAATCAGCCGTTTTTGCTCGAACATTAAATGCCTCCAAATGGTATTTAATTAACTTCCCGAGCCCCTGGAAGCATGAAAATCACTTTAAACATGCTAATTTTAGCTCTAACACTGATGATCCACCTACAAATGTGAACTGACGTTCAAAAATAAAACATTTGAAAACGGACCATTTTCCACATTTCTGAAGCATGACGTAATGGGGGGGTGTTATCTCTTTTGTCGAAAATCAGCCGTTTTTGCTCGAACATTAAATGCCTCCAAATGGTATTTAATTAACTTCCCGAGCCCCTGGAAGCATGAAAATCACTTTAAACATGCTAATTTTAGCTCTAACACTGATGATCCACCTACAAATGTGAACTGACGTTCAAAAATAAAACATTTGAAAACGGACCATTTTCCACATTTCTGAAGCATGACGTAATGGGGGGGGTGTTATCTCTTTTGTCGAAAATCAGCCGTTTTTGCTCGAACATTAAATGCCTCCAAATGGTATTTAATTAACTTCCCGAGCCCCTGGAAGCATGAAAATCACTTTAAACATGCTAATTTTAGCTCTAACACTGATGATCCACCTACAAATGTGAACTGACGTTCAAAAATAAAACATTTGAAAACGGACCATTTTCCACATTTCTGAAGCATGACGTAATGGGGGGGTGTTATCTCTTTTGTCGAAAATCAGCCGTTTTTGCTCGAACATTAAATGCCTCCAAATAGTATTTAATTAACTTCCCGGGGTGAAGAAACCCTTTTTGAGAACTCAGAGTGAGTAAATTGGCCATTTTCATGCACTTTTAACCATTCCATAAATCTTGTGTTTTGGGCCCCTGGAAGCATGAAAATCACTCTAAACATGCTAATTTTAGCTCTAACACTGATGATCCACCTACAAATGTGAACTGACGTTCAAAAATAAAACATTTGAAAACGGACCATTTTCCACATTTCTGAAGCATGACGTAATGGGGGGGTGTTATCTCTTTTGTCGAAAATCAGCCGTTTTTGCTCGAACATTAAATGCCTCCAAATGGTATTTAATTAACTTCCCGGGGTGAAGAAACCCTTTTTGAGAACTCAGAGTGAGTAAATTGGCCATTTTCATGCACTTTTAACCATTCCATAAATCTTGTGTTTTGGGCCCCTGGAAGCATGAAAATCACTTTAAACATGCTAATTTTAGCTCTAACACTGATGATCCACCTACAAATGTGAACTGACGTTCAAAAATAAAACATTTGAAAACGGACCATTTTCCACATTTCTGAAGCATGACGTAATGGGGGGGTGTTATCTCTTTTGTCGAAAATCAGCCGTTTTTGCTCGAACATTAAATGCCTCCAAATGGTATTTAATTAACTTCCCGGGGTGAAGAAACCCTTTTTGAGAACTCAGAGTGAGTAAATTGGCCATTTTCATGCACTTTTAACCATTCCATAAATCTTGTGTTTTGGGCCCCTGGAAGCATGAAAATCACTTTAAACATGCTAATTTTAGCTCTAACACTGATGATCCACCTACAAATGTGAACTGACGTTCAAAAATAAAACATTTGAAAACGGACCATTTTCCACATTTCTGAAGCATGACGTAATGGGGGGGTGTTATCTCTTTTGTCGAAAATCAGCCGTTTTTGCTCGAACATTAAATGCCTCCAAATGGTATTTAATTAACTTCCCGAGCCCCTGGAAGCATGAAAATCACTTTAAACATGCTAATTTTAGCTCTAACACTGATGATCCACCTACAAATGTGAACTGACGTTCAAAAATAAAACATTTGAAAACGGACCATTTTCCACATTTCTGAAGCATGACGTAATGGGGGGGTGTTATCTCTTTTGTCGAAAATCAGCCGTTTTTGCTCGAACATTAAATGCCTCCAAATGGTATTTAATTAACTTCCCGAGCCCCTGGAAGCATGAAAATCACTTTAAACATGCTAATTTTAGCTCTAACACTGATGATCCACCTACAAATGTGAACTGACGTTCAAAAATAAAACATTTGAAAACGGACCATTTTCCACATTTCTGAAGCATGACGTAATGGGGGGGTGTTATCTCTTTTGTCGAAAATCAGCCGTTTTTGCTCGAACATTAAATGCCTCCAAATGGTATTTAATTAACTTCCCGAGCCCCTGGAAGCATGAAAATCACTTTAAACATGCTAATTTTAGCTCTAACACTGATGATCCACCTACAAATGTGAACTGACGTTCAAAAATAAAACATTTGAAAACGGACCATTTTCCACATTTCTGAAGCATGACGTAATGGGGGGGTGTTATCTCTTTTGTCGAAAATCAGCCGTTTTTGCTCGAACATTAAATGCCTCCAAATGGTATTTAATTAACTTCCCGAGCCCCTGGAAGCATAAAAATCACTTTAAACATGCTAATTTTAGCTCTAACACTGATGATCCACCTACAAATGTGAACTGACGTTCAAAAATAAAACATTTGAAAACGGACCATTTTCCACATTTCTGAAGCATGACGTAATGGGGGGGTGTTATCTCTTTTGTCGAAAATCAGCCGTTTTTGCTCGAACATTAAATGCCTCCAAATGGTATTTAATTAACTTCCCGAGCCCCTGAAAGCATGAAAATCACTTTAAACATGCTAATTTTAGGTCTAACACTGATGATCCACCTACAAATGTGAACTGACGTTCAAAAATAAAACATTTGAAAACGGACCATTTTCCACATTTCTGAAGCATGACGTAATGGGGGGGTGTTATCTCTTTTGTCGAAAATCAGCCGTTTTTGCTCGAACATTAAATGCCTCCAAATGGTATTTAATTAACTTCCCGAGCCCCTGGAAGCATGAAAATCACTTTAAACATGCTAATTTTAGCTCTAACACTGATGATCCACCTACAAATGTGAACTGACGTTCAAAAATAAAACATTTGAAAACGGACCATTTTCCACATTTCTGAAGCATGACGTAATGGGGGGGGTGTTATCTCTTTTGTCGAAAATCAGCCGTTTTTGCTCGAACATTAAATGCCTCCAAATGGTATTTAATTAACTTCCCGAGCCCCTGGAAGCATGAAAATCACTTTAAACATGCTAATTTTAGCTCTAACACTGATGATCCACCTACAAATGTGAACTGACGTTCAAAAATAAAACATTTGAAAACGGACCATTTTCCACATTTCTGAAGCATGACGTAATGGGGGGGTGTTATCTCTTTTGTCGAAAATCAGCCGTTTTTGCTCGAACATTAAATGCCTCCAAATAGTATTTAATTAACTTCCCGGGGTGAAGAAACCCTTTTTGAGAACTCAGAGTGAGTAAATTGGCCATTTTCATGCACTTTTAACCATTCCATAAATCTTGTGTTTTGGGCCCCTGGAAGCATGAAAATCACTCTAAACATGCTAATTTTAGCTCTAACACTGATGATCCACCTACAAATGTGAACTGACGTTCAAAAATAAAACATTTGAAAACGGACCATTTTCCACATTTCTGAAGCATGACGTAATGGGGGGGTGTTATCTCTTTTGTCGAAAATCAGCCGTTTTTGCTCGAACATTAAATGCCTCCAAATGGTATTTAATTAACTTCCCGGGGTGAAGAAACCCTTTTTGAGAACTCAGAGTGAGTAAATTGGCCATTTTCATGCACTTTTAACCATTCCATAAATCTTGTGTTTTGGGCCCCTGGAAGCATGAAAATCACTTTAAACATGCTAATTTTAGCTCTAACACTGATGATCCACCTACAAATGTGAACTGACGTTCAAAAATAAAACATTTGAAAACGGACCATTTTCCACATTTCTGAAGCATGACGTAATGGGGGGGTGTTATCTCTTTTGTCGAAAATCAGCCGTTTTTGCTCGAACATTAAATGCCTCCAAATGGTATTTAATTAACTTCCCGGGGTGAAGAAACCCTTTTTGAGAACTCAGAGTGAGTAAATTGGCCATTTTCATGCACTTTTAACCATTCCATAAATCTTGTGTTTTGGGCCCCTGGAAGCATGAAAATCACTTTAAACATGCTAATTTTAGCTCTAACACTGATGATCCACCTACAAATGTGAACTGACGTTCAAAAATAAAACATTTGAAAACGGACCATTTTCCACATTTCTGAAGCATGACGTAATGGGGGGGTGTTATCTCTTTTGTCGAAAATCAGCCGTTTTTGCTCGAACATTAAATGCCTCCAAATGGTATTTAATTAACTTCCCGAGCCCCTGGAAGCATGAAAATCACTTTAAACATGCTAATTTTAGCTCTAACACTGATGATCCACCTACAAATGTGAACTGACGTTCAAAAATAAAACATTTGAAAACGGACCATTTTCCACATTTCTGAAGCATGACGTAATGGGGGGGTGTTATCTCTTTTGTCGAAAATCAGCCGTTTTTGCTCGAACATTAAATGCCTCCAAATGGTATTTAATTAACTTCCCGAGCCCCTGGAAGCATGAAAATCACTTTAAACATGCTAATTTTAGCTCTAACACTGATGATCCACCTACAAATGTGAACTGACGTTCAAAAATAAAACATTTGAAAACGGACCATTTTCCACATTTCTGAAGCATGACGTAATGGGGGGGTGTTATCTCTTTTGTCGAAAATCAGCCGTTTTTGCTCGAACATTAAATGCCTCCAAATGGTATTTAATTAACTTCCCGAGCCCCTGGAAGCATGAAAATCACTTTAAACATGCTAATTTTAGCTCTAACACTGATGATCCACCTACAAATGTGAACTGACGTTCAAAAATAAAACATTTGAAAACGGACCATTTTCCACATTTCTGAAGCATGACGTAATGGGGGGGTGTTATCTCTTTTGTCGAAAATCAGCCGTTTTTGCTCGAACATTAAATGCCTCCAAATGGTATTTAATTAACTTCCCGAGCCCCTGGAAGCATAAAAATCACTTTAAACATGCTAATTTTAGCTCTAACACTGATGATCCACCTACAAATGTGAACTGACGTTCAAAAATAAAACATTTGAAAACGGACCATTTTCCACATTTCTGAAGCATGACGTAATGGGGGGGTGTTATCTCTTTTGTCGAAAATCAGCCGTTTTTGCTCGAACATTAAATGCCTCCAAATGGTATTTAATTAACTTCCCGAGCCCCTGAAAGCATGAAAATCACTTTAAACATGCTAATTTTAGGTCTAACACTGATGATCCACCTACAAATGTGAACTGACGTTCAAAAATAAAACATTTGAAAACGGACCATTTTCCACATTTCTGAAGCATGACGTAATGGGGGGGTGTTATCTCTTTTGTCGAAAATCAGCCGTTTTTGCTCGAACATTAAATGCCTCCAAATGGTATTTAATTAACTTCCCGAGCCCCTGGAAGCATGAAAATCACTTTAAACATGCTAATTTTAGCTCTAACACTGATGATCCACCTACAAATGTGAACTGACGTTCAAAAATAAAACATTTGAAAACGGACCATTTTCCACATTTCTGAAGCATGACGTAATGGGGGGGTGTTATCTCTTTTGTCGAAAATCAGCCGTTTTTGCTCGAACATTAAATGCCTCCAAATGGTATTTAATTAACTTCCCGAGCCCCTGGAAGCATGAAAATCACTTTAAACATGCTAATTTTAGCTCTAACACTGATGATCCACCTACAAATGTGAACTGACGTTCAAAAATAAAACATTTGAAAACGGACCATTTTCCACATTTCTGAAGCATGACGTAATGGGGGGGTGTTATCTCTTTTGTCGAAAATCAGCCGTTTTTGCTCGAACATTAAATGCCTCCAAATGGTATTTAATTAACTTCCCGGGGTGAAGAAACCCTTTTTGAGAACTCAGAGTGAGTAAATTGGCCATTTTCATGCACTTTTAACCATTCCATAAATCTTGTGTTTTGGGCCCCTGGAAGCATGAAAATCACTTTAAACATGCTAATTTTAGCTCTAACACTGATGATCCACCTACAAATGTGAACTGACGTTCAAAAATAAAACATTTGAAAACGGACCATTTTCCACATTTCTGAAGCATGACGTAATGGGGGGGTGTTATCTCTTTTGTCGAAAATCAGCCGTTTTTGCTCGAACATTAAATGCCTCCAAATGGTATTTAATTAACTTCCCGAGCCCCTGGAAGCATGAAAATCACTTTAAACATGCTAATTTTAGCTCTAACACTGATGATCCACCTACAAATGTGAACTGACGTTCAAAAATAAAACATTTGAAAACGGACCATTTTCCACATTTCTGAAGCATGACGTAATGGGGGGGTGTTATCTCTTTTGTCGAAAATCAGCCGTTTTTGCTCGAACATTAAATGCCTCCAAATGGTATTTAATTAACTTCCCGAGCCCCTGGAAGCATGAAAATCACTTTAAACATGCTAATTTTAGCTCTAACACTGATGATCCACCTACAAATGTGAACTGACGTTCAAAAATAAAACATTTGAAAACGGACCATTTTCCACATTTCTGAAGCATGACGTAATGGGGGGGTGTTATCTCTTTTGTCGAAAATCAGCCGTTTTTGCTCGAACATTAAATGCCTCCAAATGGTATTTAATTAACTTCCCGAGCCCCTGGAAGCATGAAAATCACTTTAAACATGCTAATTTTAGCTCTAACACTGATGATCCACCTACAAATGTGAACTGACGTTCAAAAATAAAACATTTGAAAACGGACCATTTTCCACATTTCTGAAGCATGACGTAATGGGGGGGTGTTATCTCTTTTGTCGAAAATCAGCCGTTTTTGCTCGAACATTAAATGCCTCCAAATGGTATTTAATTAACTTCCCGAGCCCCTGGAAGCATGAAAATCACTTTAAACATGCTAATTTTAGCTCTAACACTGATGATCCACCTACAAATGTGAACTGACGTTCAAAAATAAAACATTTGAAAACGGACCATTTTCCACATTTCTGAAGCATGACGTAATGGGGGGGTGTTATCTCTTTTGTCGAAAATCAGCCGTTTTTGCTCGAACATTAAATGCCTCCAAATGGTATTTAATTAACTTCCCGAGCCCCTGGAAGCATGAAAATCACTTTAAACATGCTAATTTTAGCTCTAACACTGATGATCCACCTACAAATGTGAACTGACGTTCAAAAATAAAACATTTGAAAACGGACCATTTTCCACATTTCTGAAGCATGACGTAATGGGGGGGTGTTATCTCTTTTGTCGAAAATCAGCCGTTTTTGCTCGAACATTAAATGCCTCCAAATGGTATTTAATTAACTTCCCGAGCCCCTGAAAGCATGAAAATCACTTTAAACATGCTAATTTTAGCTCTAACACTGATGATCCACCTACAAATGTGAACTGACGTTCAAAAATAAAACATTTGAAAACGGACCATTTTCCACATTTCTGAAGCATGACGTAATGGGGGGGTGTTATCTCTTTTGTCGAAAATCAGCCGTTTTTGCTCGAACATTAAATGCCTCCAAATGGTATTTAATTAACTTCCCGAGCCCCTGGAAGCATGAAAATCACTTTAAACATGCTAATTTTAGCTCTAACACTGATGATCCACCTACAAATGTGAACTGACGTTCAAAAATAAAACATTTGAAAACGGACCATTTTCCACATTTCTGAAGCATGACGTAATGGGGGGGTGTTATCTCTTTTGTCGAAAATCAGCCGTTTTTGCTCGAACATTAAATGCCTCCAAATGGTATTTAATTAACTTCCCGAGCCCCTGGAAGCATGAAAATCACTTTAAACATGCTAATTTTAGCTCTAACACTGATGATCCACCTACAAATGTGAACTGACGTTCAAAAATAAAACATTTGAAAACGGACCATTTTCCACATTTCTGAAGCATGACGTAATGGGGGGGTGTTATCTCTTTTGTCGAAAATCAGCCATTTTTGCTCGAACATTAAATGCCTCCAAATGGTATTTAATTAACTTCCCGAGCCCCTGGAAGCATGAAAATCACTTTAAACATGCTAATTTTAGCTCTAACACTGATGATCCACCTACAAATGTGAACTGACGTTCAAAAATAAAACATTTGAAAACGGACCATTTTCCACATTTCTGAAGCATGACGTAATGGGGGGGTGTTATCTCTTTTGTCGAAAATCAGCCGTTTTTGCTCGAACATTAAATGCCTCCAAATGGTATTTAATTAACTTCCCGAGCCCCTGGAAGCATGAAAATCACTTTAAACATGCTAATTTTAGCTCTAACACTGATGATCCACCTACAAATGTGAACTGACGTTCAAAAATAAAACATTTGAAAACGGACCATTTTCCACATTTCTGAAGCATGACGTAATGGGGGGGGTGTTATCTCTTTTGTCGAAAATCAGCCGTTTTTGCTCGAACATTAAATGCCTCCAAATGGTATTTAATTAACTTCCCGAGCCCCTGGAAGCATGAAAATCAATTTAAACATGCTAATTTTAGCTCTAACACTGATGATCCACCTACAAATGTGAACTGACGTTCAAAAATAAAACATTTGAAAACGGACCATTTTCCACATTTCTGAAGCATGACGTAATGGGGGGTGTTATCTCTTTTGTCGAAAATCAGCCGTTTTTGCTCGAACATTAAATGCCTCCAAATGGTATTTAATTAACTTCCTGAGCCCCTGGAAGCATGAAAATCACTTTAAACATGCTAATTTTAGCTCTAACACTGATGATCCACCTACAAATGTGAACTGACGTTCAAAAATAAAACATTTGAAAACGGACCATTTTCCACATTTCTGAAGCATGACGTAATGGGGGGTGTTATCTCTTTTGTCGAAAATCAGCCGTTTTTGCTCGAACATTAAATGCCTCCAAATGGTATTTAATTAACTTCCCGAGCCCCTGGAAGCATGAAAATCACTTTAAACATGCTAATTTTAGCTCTAACACTGATGATCCACCTACAAATGTGAACTGACGTTCAAAAATAAAACATTTGAAAACGGACCATTTTCCACATTTCTGAAGCATGACGTAATGGGGGGGTGTTATCTCTTTTGTCGAAAATCAGCCGTTTTTGCTCGAACATTAAATGCCTCCAAATGGTATTTAATTAACTTCCCGAGCCCCTGGAAGCATGAAAATCACTTTAAACATGCTAATTTTAGCTCTAACACTGATGATTCACCTACAAATGTGAACTGACGTTCAAAAATAAAACATTTGAAAACGGACCATTTTCCACATTTCTGAAGCATGACGTAATGGGGGGGTGTTATCTCTTTTGTCGAAAATCAGCCGTTTTTGCTCGAACATTAAATGCCTCCAAATGGTATTTAATTAACTTCCCGAGCCCCTGGAAGCATGAAAATCACTTTAAACATGCTAATTTTAGCTCTAACACTGATGATCCACCTACAAATGTGAACTGACGTTCAAAAATAAAACATTTGAAAACGGACCATTTTCCACATTTCTGAAGCATGACGTAATGGGGGGGTGTTATCTCTTTTGTCGAAAATCAGCCGTTTTTGCTCGAACATTAAATGCCTCCAAATGGTATTTAATTAACTTCCCGAGCCCCTGGAAGCATGAAAATCACTTTAAACATGCTAATTTTAGCTCTAACACTGATGATCCACCTACAAATGTGAACTGACGTTCAAAAATAAAACATTTGAAAACGGACCATTTTCCACATTTCTGAAGCATGACGTAATGGGAGGGTGTTATCTCTTTTGTCGAAAATCAGCCGTTTTTGCTCGAACATTAAACGCCTCCAAATGGTATTTAATTAACTTCCCGAGCCCCTGGAAGCATGAAAATCACTTTAAACATGCTAATTTTAGCTCTAACACTGATGATCCACCTACAAATGTGAACTGACGTTCAAAAATAAAACATTTGAAAACGGACCATTTTCCACATTTCTGAAGCATGACGTAATGGGGGGTGTTATCTCTTTTGTCAAAAATTAGCCGTTTTTGCTCGAACATTAAATGCCTCCAAATGGTATTTAATTAACTTCCCGAGCCCCTGGAAGCATGAAAATCACTTTAAACATGCTAATTTTAGCTCTAACACTGATGATCCACCTACAAATGTGAACTGACGTTCAAAAATAAAACATTTGAAAACGGACCATTTTCTACATTTCTGAAGCATGACGTAATGGGGGGGTGTTATCTCTTTTGTCGAAAATCAGCCGTTTTTGCTCGAACATTAAATGCCTCCAAATGGTATTTAATTAACTTCCCGAGCCCCTGGAAGCATGAAAATCACTTTAAACATGCTAATTTTAGCTCTAACACTGATGATCCACCTACAAATGTGAACTGACGTTCAAAAATAAAACATTTGAAAACGGACCATTTTCCACATTTCTGAAGCATGACGTAATGGGGGGGTGTTATCTCTTTTGTCCAAAATCAGCCGTTTTTGCTCGAACATTAAATGCCTCCAAATGGTATTTAATTAACTTCCCGAGCCCCTGGAAGCATGAAAATCACTTTAAACATGCTAATTTTAGCTCTAACACTGATGATCCACCTACAAATGTGAACTGACGTTCAAAAATAAAACATTTGAAAACGGACCATTTTCCACATTTCTGAAGCATGACGTAATGGGGGGGTGTTATCTCTTTTGTCGAAAATCAGCCGTTTTTGCTCGAACATTAAATGCCTCCAAATGGTATTTAATTAACTTCCCGAGCCCCTGGAAGCATGAAAATCACTTTAAACATGCTAATTTTAGCTCTAACACTGATGATCCACCTACAAATGTGAACTGACGTTCAAAAATAAAACATTTGAAAACGGACCATTTTCCACATTTCTGAAGCATGACGTAATGGGGGGGTGTTATCTCTTTTGTCGAAAATCAGCCGTTTTTGCTCGAACATTAAATGCCTCCAAATGGTATTTAATTAACTTCCCGAGCCCCTGGAAGCATGAAAATCACTTTAAACATGCTAATTTTAGCTCTAACACTGATGATCCACCTACAAATGTGAACTGACGTTCAAAAATAAAACATTTGAAAACGGACCATTTTCCACATTTCTGAAGCATGACGTAATGGGGGGGTGTTATCTCTTTTGTCGAAAATCAGCCGTTTTTGCTCGAACATTAAATGCCTCCAAATGGTATTTAATTAACTTCCCGAGCCCCTGGAAGCATGAAAATCACTTTAAACATGCTAATTTTAGCTCTAACACTGATGATCCACCTACAAATGTGAACTGACGTTCAAAAATAAAACATTTGAAAACGGACCATTTTCCACATTTCTGAAGCATGACGTAATGGGGGGGTGTTATCTCTTTTGTCGAAAATCAGCCGTTTTTGCTCGAACATTAAATGCCTCCAAATGGTATTTAATTAACTTCCCGAGCCCCTGGAAGCATGAAAATCACTTTAAACATGCTAATTTTAGCTCTAACACTGATGATCCACCTACAAATGTGAACTGACGTTCAAAAATAAAACATTTGAAAACGGACCATTTTCCACATTTCTGAAGCATGACGTAATGGGGGGGTGTTATCTCTTTTGTCGAAAATCAGCCGTTTTTGCTCGAACATTAAATGCCTCCAAATGGTATTTAATTAACTTCCCGGGGTGAAGAAACCCTTTTTGAGAACTCAGAGTGAGTAAATTGGCCATTTTCATGCACTTTTAACCATTCCATAAATCTTGTGTTTTGGGCCCCTGGAAGCATGAAAATCACTTTAAACATGCTAATTTTAGCTCTAACACTGATGATCCACCTACAAATGTGAACTGACGTTCAAAAATAAAACATTTGAAAACGGACCATTTTCCACATTTCTGAAGCATGACGTAATGGGGGGGTGTTATCTCTTTTGTCGAAAATCAGCCGTTTTTGCTCGAACATTAAATGCCTCCAAATGGTATTTAATTAACTTCCCGAGCCCCTGGAAGCATGAAAATCACTTTAAACATGCTAATTTTAGCTCTAACACTGATGATCCACCTACAAATGTGAACTGACGTTCAAAAATAAAACATTTGAAAACGGACCATTTTCCACATTTCTGAAGCATGACGTAATGGGGGGGTGTTATCTCTTTTGTGGAAAATCAGCCGTTTTTGCTCGAACATTAAATGCCTCCAAATGGTATTTAATTAACTTCCCGAGCCCCTGGAAGCATGAAAATCACTTTAAACATGCTAATTTTAGCTCTAACACTGATGATCCACCTACAAATGTGAACTGACGTTCAAAAATAAAACATTTGAAAACGGACCATTTTCCACATTTCTGAAGCATGACGTAATGGGGGGTGTTATCTCTTTTGTCGAAAATCAGCCGTTTTTGCTCGAACATTAAATGCCTCCAAATGGTATTTAATTAACTTCCCGAGCCCCTGGAAGCATGAAAATCACTTTAAGCATGCTAATTTTAGCTCTAACACTGATGATCCACCTACAAATGTGAACTGACGTTCAAAAATAAAACATTTGAAAACGGACCATTTTCCACATTTCTGAAGCATGACGTAATGGGGGGGTGTTATCTCTTTTGTCGAAAATCAGCCGTTTTTGCTCGAACATTAAATGCCTCCAAATGGTATTTAATTAACTTCCCGAGCCCCTGGAAGCATGAAAATCACTTTAAACATGCTAATTTTAGCTCTAACACTGATGATCCACCTACAAATGTGAACTGACGTTCAAAAATAAAACATTTGAAAACGGACCATTTTCCACATTTCTGAAGCATGACGTAATGGGGGGGTGTTATCTCTTTTGTCGAAAATCAGCCGTTTTTGCTCGAACATTAAATGCCTCCAAATGGTATTTAATTAACTTCCCGAGCCCCTGGAAGCATGAAAATCACTTTAAACATGCTAATTTTAGCTCTAACACTGATGATCCACCTACAAATGTGAACTGACGTTCAAAAATAAAACATTTGAAAACGGACCATTTTCCACATTTCTGAAGCATGACGTAATGGGGGGGTGTTATCTCTTTTGTCGAAAATCAGCCGTTTTTGCTCGAACATTAAATGCCTCCAAATGGTATTTAATTAACTTCCCGGGGTGAAGAAACCCTTTTTGAGAACTCAGAGTGAGTAAATTGGCCATTTTCATGCACTTGTAACCATTCCATAAATCTTGTGTTTTGGGCCCCTGGAAGCATGAAAATCACTTTAAACATGCTAATTTTAGCTCTAACACTGATGATCCACCTACAAATGTGAACTGACGTTCAAAAATAAAACATTTGAAAACGGACCATTTTCCACATTTCTGAAGCATGACGTAATGGGGGGGTGTTATCTCTTTTGTCGAAAATCAGCAGTTTTTGCTCGAACATTAAATGCCTCCAAATGGTATTTAATTAACTTCCCGAGCCCCTGGAAGCATGAAAATCACTTTAAACATGCTAATTTTAGCTCTAACACTGATGATCCACCTACAAATGTGAACTGACGTTCAAAAATAAAACATTTGAAAACGGACCATTTTCCACATTTCTGAAGCATGACGTAATGGGGGGGTGTTATCTCTTTTGTCGAAAATCAGCCGTTTTTGCTCGAACATTAAATGCCTCCAAATGGTATTTAATTAACTTCCCGAGCCCCTGGAAGCATGAAAATCACTTTAAACATGCTAATTTTAGCTCTAACACTGATGATCCACCTACAAATGTGAACTGACGTTCAAAAATAAAACATTTGAAAACGGACCATTTTCCACATTTCTGAAGCATGACGTAATGGGGGGGTGTTATCTCTTTTGTCGAAAATCAGCCGTTTTTGCTCGAACATTAAATGCCTCCAAATGGTATTTAATTAACTTCCCGAGCCCCTGGAAGCATGAAAATCACTTTAAACATGCTAATTTTAGCTCTAACACTGATGATCCACCTACAAATGTGAACTGACGTTCAAAAATAAAAAATTTATAAACGGACCATTTTCCACATTTCTGAAGCATGACGTAATGGGGGGGTGTTATCTCTTTTGTCGAAAATCAGCCGTTTTTGCTCGAACATTAAATGCCTCCAAATGGTATTTAATTAACTTCCCGAGCCCCTGGAAGCATGAAAATCACTTTAAACATGCTAATTTTAGCTCTAACACTGATGATCCACCTACAAATGTGAACTGACGTTCAAAAATAAAACATTTGAAAACGGACCATTTTCCACATTTCTGAAGCATGACGTAATGGGGGGGTGTTATCTCTTTTGTCGAAAATCAGCCGTTTTTGCTCGAACATTAAATGCCTCCAAATGGTATTTAATTAACTTCCCGGGGTGAAGAAACCCTTTTTGAGAACTCAGAGTGAGTAAATTGGCCATTTTCATGCACTTTTAACCATTCCATAAATCTTGTGTTTTGGGCCCCTGGAAGCATGAAAATCACTTTAAACATGCTAATTTTAGCTCTAACACTGATGATCCACCTACAAATGTGAACTGACGTTCAAAAATAAAACATTTGAAAACGGACCATTTTCCACATTTCTGAAGCATGACGTAATGGGGGGGTGTTATCTCTTTTGTCGAAAATCAGCCGTTTTTGCTCGAACATTAAATGCCTCCAAATGGTATTTAATTAACTTCCCGAGCCCCTGGAAGCATGAAAATCACTTTAAACATGCTAATTTTAGCTCTAACACTGATGATCCACCTACAAATGTGAACTGACGTTCAAAAATAAAACATTTGAAAACGGACCATTTTCCACATTTCTGAAGCATGACGTAATGGGGGGGTGTTATCTCTTTTGTCGAAAATCTGCCGTTTTTGCTCGAACATTAAATGCCTCCAAATGGTATTTAATTAACTTCCCGAGCCCCTGGAAGCATGAAAATCACTTTAAACATGCTAATTTTAGCTCTAACACTGATGATCCACCTACAAATGTGAACTGACGTTCAAAAATAAAACATTTGAAAACGGGCCATTTTCCACATTTCTGAAGCATGACGTAATGGGGGGGTGTTATCTCTTTTGTCGAAAATCAGCCGTTTTTGCTCGAACATTAAATGCCTCCAAATGGTATTTAATTAACTTCCCGAGCCCCTGGAAGCATGAAAATCACTTTAAACATGCTAATTTTAGCTCTAACACTGATGATCCGCCTACAAATGTGAACTGACGTTCAAAAATAAAACATTTGAAAACGGACCATTTTCCACATTTCTGAAGCATGACGTAATGGGGGGGTGTTATCTCTTTTGTCGAAAATCAGCCGTTTTTGCTCGAACATTAAATGCCTCCAAATGGTATTTAATTAACTTCCCGAGCCCCTGGAAGCATGAAAATCACTTTAAACATGCTAATTTTAGCTCTAACACTGATGATCCACCTACAAATGTGAACTGACGTTCAAAAATAAAACATTTGAAAACGGACCATTTTCCACATTTCTGAAGCATGACGTAATGGGGGGGTGTTATCTCTTTTGTGGAAAATCAGCCGTTTTTGCTCGAACATTAAATGCCTCCAAATGGTATTTAATTAACTTCCCGAGCCCCTGGAAGCATGAAAATCACTTTAAACATGCTAATTTTAGCTCTAACACTGATGATCCACCTACAAATGTGAACTGACGTTCAAAAATAAAACATTTGAAAACGGACCATTTTCCACATTTCTGAAGCATGACGTAATGGGGGGGTGTTATCTCTTTTGTCGAAAATCAGCCGTTTTTGCTCGAACATTAAATGCCTCCAAATGGTATTTAATTAACTTCCCGAGCCCCTGGAAGCATGAAAATCACTTTAAACATGCTAATTTTAGCTCTAACACTGATGATCCACCTACAAATGTGAACTGACGTTCAAAAATAAAACATTTGAAAACGGACCATTTTCCACATTTCTGAAGCATGACGTAATGGGGGGGTGTTATCTCTTTTGTCGAAAATCAGCCGTTTTTGCTCGAACATTAAATGCCTCCAAATGGTATTTAATTAACTTCCCGAGCCCCTGGAAGCATGAAAATCACTTTAAACATGCTAATTTTAGCTCTAACACTGATGATCCACCTACAAATGTGAACTGACGTTCAAAAATAAAACATTTGAAAACGGACCATTTTCCACATTTCTGAAGCATGACGTAATGGGGGGGTGTTATCTCTTTTGTCGAAAATCAGCCGTTTTTGCTCGAACATTAAATGCCTCCAAATGGTATTTAATTAACTTCCCGAGCCCCTGGAAGCATGAAAATCACTTTAAACATGCTAATTTTAGCTCTAACACTGATGATCCACCTACAAATGTGAACTGACGTTCAAAAATAAAACATTTGAAAACGGACCATTTTCCACATTTCTGAAGCATGACGTAATGGGGGGGTGTTATCTCTTTTGTCGAAAATCAGCCGTTTTTGCTCAAACATTAAATGCCTCCAAATGGTATTTAATTAACTTCCCGAGCCCCTGGAAGCATGAAAATCACTTTAAACATGCTAATTTTAGCTCTAACACTGATGATCCACCTACAAATGTGAACTGACGTTCAAAAATAAAACATTTGAAAACGGACCATTTTCCACATTTCTGAAGCATGACGTAATGGGGGGGTGTTATCTCTTTTGTCAAAAATCAGCCGTTTTTGCTCGAACATTAAATGCCTCCAAATGGTATTTAATTAACTTCCCGAGCCCCTGGAAGCATGAAAATCACTTTAAACATGCTAATTTTAGCTCTAACACTGATGATCCACCTACAAATGTGAACTGACGTTCAAAAATAAAACATTTGAAAACGGACCATTTTCCACATTTCTGAAGCATGACGTAATGGGGGGGTGTTATCTCTTTTGTCGAAAATCAGCCGTTTTTGCTCGAACATTAAATGCCTCCAAATGGTATTTAATTAACTTCCCGAGCCCCTGGAAGCATGAAAATCACTTTAAACATGCTAATTTTAGCTCTAACACTGATGATCCACCTACAAATGTGAACTGACGTTCAAAAATAAAACATTTGAAAACGGACCATTTTCCACATTTCTGAAGCATGACGTAATGGGGGGGTGTTATCTCTTTTGTCAAAAATCAGCCGTTTTTGCTCGAACATTAAATGCCTCCAAATGGTATTTAATTAACTTCCCGAGCCCCTGGAAGCATGAAAATCACTTTAAACATGCTAATTTTAGCTCTAACACTGATGATCCACCTACAAATGTGAACTGACGTTCAAAAATAAAACATTTGAAAACGGACCATTTTCCACATTTCTGAAGCATGACGTAATGGGGGGGTGTTATCTCTTTTGTCGAAAATCAGCCGTTTTTGCTCGAACAATAAATGCCTCCAAATGGTATTTAATTAACTTCCCGAGCCCCTGGAAGCATGAAAATCACTTTAAACATGCTAATTTTAGCTCTAACACTGATGATCCACCTACAAATGTGAACTGACGTTCAAAAATAAAACATTTGAAAACGGACCATTTTCCACATTTCTGAAGCATGACGTAATGGGGGGGTGTTATCTCTTTTGTCGAAAATCAGCCGTTTTTGCTCGAACATTAAATGCCTCCAAATGGTATTTAATTAACTTCCCGAGCCCCTGGAAGCATGAAAATCACTTTAAACATGCTAATTTTAGCTCTAACACTGATGATCCACCTACAAATGTGAACTGACGTTCAAAAATAAAACATTTGAAAACGGACCATTTTCCACATTTCTGAAGCATGACGTAATGGGGGGGTGTTATCTCTTTTGTCGAAAATCAGCCGTTTTTGCTCGAACATTAAATGCCTCCAAATGGTATTTAATTAACTTCCCGAGCCCCTGGAAGCATGAAAATCACTTTAAACATGCTAATTTTAGCTCTAACACTGATGATCCACCTACAAATGTGAACTGACGTTCAAAAATAAAACATTTGAAAACGGACCATTTTCCACATTTCTGAAGCATGACGTAATGGGGGGGTGTTATCTCTTTTGTCGAAAATCAGCCGTTTTTGCTCGAACATTAAATGCCTCCAAATGGTATTTAATTAACTTCCCGGGGTGAAGAAACCCTTTTTGAGAACTCAGAGTGAGTAAATTGGCCATTTTCATGCACTTTTAACCATTCCATAAATCTTGTGTTTTGGGCCCCTGGAAGCATGAAAATCACTTTAAACATGCTAATTTTAGCTCTAACACTGATGATCCACCTACAAATGTGAACTGACGTTCAAAAATAAAACATTTGAAAACGGACCATTTTCCACATTTCTGAAGCATGACGTAATGGGGGGGTGTTATCTCTTTTGTCGAAAATCAGCCGTTTTTGCTCGAACATTAAATGCCTCCAAATGGTATTTAATTAACTTCCCGAGCCCCTGGAAGCATGAAAATCACTTTAAACATGCTAATTTTAGCTCTAACACTGATGATCCACCTACAAATGTGAACTGACGTTCAAAAATAAAACATTTGAAAACGGACCATTTTCCACATTTCTGAAGCATGACGTAATGGGGGGGTGTTATCTCTTTTGTCGAAAATCAGCCGTTTTTGCTCGAACATTAAATGCCTCCAAATGGTATTTAATTAACTTCCCGGGGTGAAGAAACCCTTTTTGAGAACTCAGAGTGAGTAAATTGGCCATTTTCATGCACTTTTAACCATTCCATAAATCTTGTGTTTTGGGCCCCTGGAAGCATGAAAATCACTTTAAACATGCTAATTTTAGCTCTAACACTGATGATCCACCTACAAATGTGAACTGACGTTCAAAAATAAAACATTTGAAAACGGACCATTTTCCACATTTCTGAAGCATGACGTAATGGGGGGGTGTTATCTCTTTTGTCGAAAATCAGCCGTTTTTGCTCGAACATTAAATGCCTCCAAATGGTATTTAATTAACTTCCCGAGCCCCTGGAAGCATGAAAATCACTTTAAACATGCTAATTTTAGCTCTAACACTGATGATCCACCTACAAATGTGAACTGACGTTCAAAAATAAAACATTTGAAAACGGACCATTTTCCACATTTCTGAAGCATGACGTAATGGGGGGGTGTTATCTCTTTTGTCGAAAATCAGCCGTTTTTGCTCGAACATTAAATGCCTCCAAATGGTATTTAATTAACTTCCCGAGCCCCTGGAAGCATGAAAATCACTTTAAACATGCTAATTTTAGCTCTAACACTGATGATCCACCTACAAATGTGAACTGACGTTCAAAAATAAAACATTTGAAAACGGACCATTTTCCACATTTCTGAAGCATGACGTAATGGGGGGGTGTTATCTCTTTTGTCGAAAATCAGCCGTTTTTGCTCGAACATTAAATGCCTCCAAATGGTATTTAATTAACTTCCCGAGCCCCTGGAAGCATGAAAATCACTTTAAACATGCTAATTTTAGCTCTAACACTGATGATCCACCTACAAATGTGAACTGACGTTCAAAAATAAAACATTTGAAAACTGACCATTTTCCACATTTCTGAAGCATGACGTAATGGGGGGGTGTTATCTCTTTTGTCGAAAATCAGCCGTTTTTGCTCAAACATTAAATGCCTCCAAATGGTATTTAATTAACTTCCCGAGCCCCTGGAAGCATGAAAATCACTTTAAACATGCTAATTTTAGCTCTAACACTGATGATCCACCTACAAATGTGAACTGACGTTCAAAAATAAAACATTTGAAAACGGACCATTTTCCACATTTCTGAAGCATGACGTAATGGGGGGGTGTTATCTCTTTTGTCGAAAATCAGCCGTTTTTGCTCGAACATTAAATGCCTCCAAATGGTATTTAATTAACTTCCCGAGCCCCTGGAAGCATGAAAATCACTTTAAACATGCTAATTTTAGCTCTAACACTGATGATCCACCTACAAATGTGAACTGACGTTCAAAAATAAAACATTTGAAAACGGACCATTTTCCACATTTCTGAAGCATGACGTAATGGGGGGGTGTTATCTCTTTTGTCGAAAATCAGCCGTTTTTGCTCGAACATTAAATGCCTCCAAATGGTATTTAATTAACTTCCCGAGCCCCTGGAAGCATGAAAATCACTTTAAACATGCTAATTTTAGCTCTAACACTGATGATCCACCTACAAATGTGAACTGACGTTCAAAAATAAAACATTTGAAAACGGACCATTTTCCACATTTCTGAAGCATGACGTAATGGGGGGGTGTTATCTCTTTTGTCGAAAATCAGCCGTTTTGCTCGAACATTAAATGCCTCCAAATGGTATTTAATTAACTTCCCGAGCCCCTGGAAGCATGAAAATCACTTTAAACATGCTAATTTTAGCTCTAACACTGATGATCCACCTACAAATGTGAACTGACGTTCAAAAAATAAAACATTTGAAAACGGGACCATTTTCCACATTTCTGAAGCATGACGTAATGGGGGGGGTGTTATCTCTTTTGTCGAAAATCAGCCGTTTTTGCTCGAACATTAAATGCCTCCAAATGGTATTTAATTAACTTCCGAGCCCCTGGAAGCATGAAAATCACTTTAAACATGCTAATTTTAGCTCTAACACTGATGATCCACCTACAAATGTGAACTGACGTTCAAAATAAAACATTTGAAAACGGACCATTTTCCACATTTCTGAAGCATGACGTAATGGGGGGGTGTTATCTCTTTTGTCGAAAATCAGCCGTTTTTGCTCGAACATTAAATGCCTCCAAATGGTATTTAATTAACTTCCCGAGCCCCTGGAAGCATGAAATCACTTTAAACATGCTAATTTTAGCTCTAACACTGATGATCCACCTACAAATGTGAACTGACGTTCAAAAATAAAACATTTGAAAACGGACCATTTTCCACATTTCTGAAGCATGACGTAATGGGGGGGTGTTATCTCTTTTGTCGAAAATCAGCCGTTTTTGCTCGAACATTAAATGCCTCCAAATGGTATTTAATTAACTTCCCGAGCCCCTGGAAGCATGAAAATCACTTTAAACATGCTAATTTTAGCTCTAACACTGATGATCCACCTACAAATGTGAACTGACGTTCAAAAATAAAACATTTGAAAACGGACCATTTTCCACATTTCTGAAGCATGACGTAATGGGGGGGTGTTATCTCTTTTGTCGAAAATCAGCCGTTTTTGCTCGAACATTAAATGCCTCCAAATGGTATTTAATTACTTCCCGGGGTGAAGAAACCCTTTTTGAGAACTCAGAGTGAGTAAATTGGCCATTTTCATGCACTTTTAACCATTCCATAAATCTTGTGTTTTGGGCCCCTGGAAGCATGAAAATCACTTTAAACATGCTAATTTTAGCTCTAACACTGATGATCCACCTACAAATGTGAACTGACGTTCAAAAATAAAACATTTGAAAACGGACCATTTTCCACATTTCTGAAGCATGACGTAATGGGGGGGTGTTATCTCTTTTGTCGAAAATCAGCCGTTTTTGCTCGAACATTAAATGCCTCCAAATGGTATTTAATTAACTTCCCGAGCCCCTGGAAGCATGAAAATCACTTTAAACATGCTAATTTTAGCTCTAACACTGATGATCCACCTACAAATGTGAACTGACGTTCAAAAATAAAACATTTGAAAACGGACCATTTTCCACATTTCTGAAGCATGACGTAATGGGGGGGTGTTATCTCTTTTGTCGAAAATCAGCCGTTTTTGCTCGAACATTAAATGCCTCCAAATGGTATTTAATTAACTTCCCGGGGTGAAGAAACCCTTTTTGAGAACTCAGAGTGAGTAAATTGGCCATTTTCATGCACTTTTAACCATTCCATAAATCTTGTGTTTTGGGCCCCTGGAAGCATGAAAATCACTTTAAAACATGCTAATTTTAGCTCTAACACTGATGATCCACCTACAAATGTGAACTGACGTTCAAAAATAAAACATTTGAAAACGGACCATTTTCCACATTTCTGAAGCATGACGTAATGGGGGGTGTTATCTCTTTTGTCGAAAATCAGCCGTTTTTGCTCGAACATTAAATGCCTCCAAATGGTATTTAATTAACTTCCCGAGCCCCTGGAAGCATGAAAATCACTTTAAACATGCTAATTTTAGCTCTAACACTGATGATCCACCTACAAATGTGAACTGACGTTCAAAAATAAAACATTTGAAAACGGACCATTTTCCACATTTCTGAAGCATGACGTAATGGGGGGGTGTTATCTCTTTTGTCGAAAATCAGCCGTTTTTGCTCGAACATTAAATGCCTCCAAATGGTATTTAATTAACTTCCCGAGCCCCTGGAAGCATGAAAATCACTTTAAACATGCTAATTTTAGCTCTAACACTGATGATCCACCTACAAATGTGAACTGACGTTCAAAAATAAAACATTTGAAAACGGACCATTTTCCACATTTCTGAAGCATGACGTAATGGGGGGGTGTTATCTCTTTTGTCGAAAATCAGCCGTTTTTGCTCGAACATTAAATGCCTCCAAATGGTATTTAATTAACTTCCCGGGGTGAAGAAACCCTTTTTGAGAACTCAGAGTGAGTAAATTGGCCATTTTCATGCACTTTTAACCATTCCATAAATCTTGTGTTTTGGGCCCCTGGAAGCATGAAAATCACTTTAAACATGCTAATTTTAGCTCTAACACTGATGATCCACCTACAAATGTGAACTGACGTTCAAAAATAAAACATTTGAAAACGGACCATTTTCCACATTTCTGAAGCATGACGTAATGGGGGGGTGTTATCTCTTTTGTCGAAAATCAGCCGTTTTTGCTCGAACATTAAATGCCTCCAAATGGTATTTAATTAACTTCCCGAGCCCCTGGAAGCATGAAAATCACTTTAAACATGCTAATTTTAGCTCTAACACTGATGATCCACCTACAAATGTGAACTGACGTTCAAAAATAAAACATTTGAAAACGGACCATTTTCCACATTTCTGAAGCATGACGTAATGGGGGGGTGTTATCTCTTTTGTCGAAAATCAGCCGTTTTTGCTCGAACATTAAATGCCTCCAAATGGTATTTAATTAACTTCCCGAGCCCCTGGAAGCATGAAAATCACTTTAAACATGCTAATTTTAGCTCTAACACTGATGATCCACCTACAAATGTGAACTGACGTTCAAAAATAAAACATTTGAAAACGGACCATTTTCCACATTTCTGAAGCATGACGTAATGGGGGGGTGTTATCTCTTTTGTCGAAAATCAGCCGTTTTTGCTCGAACATTAAATGCCTCCAAATGGTATTTAATTAACTTCCCGGGGTGAAGAAACCCTTTTTGAGAACTCAGAGTGAGTAAATTGGCCATTTTCATGCACTTTTAACCATTCCATAAATCTTGTGTTTTGGGCCCCTGGAAGCATGAAAATCACTTTAAACATGCTAATTTTAGCTCTAACACTGATGATCCACCTACAAATGTGAACTGACGTTCAAAAATAAAACATTTGAAAACGGACCATTTTCCACATTTCTGAAGCATGACGTAATGGGGGGGTGTTATCTCTTTTGTCGAAAATCAGCCGTTTTTGCTCGAACATTAAATGCCTCCAAATGGTATTTAATTAACTTCCCGGGGTGAAGAAACCCTTTTTGAGAACTCAGAGTGAGTAAATTGGCCATTTTCATGCACTTTTAACCATTCCATAAATCTTGTGTTTTGGGCCCCTGGAAGCATGAAAATCACTTTAAACATGCTAATTTTAGCTCTAACACTGATGATCCACCTACAAATGTGAACTGACGTTCAAAAATAAAACATTTGAAAACGGACCATTTTCCACATATCTGAAGCATGACGTAATGGGGGGGTGTTATCTCTTTTGTCGAAAATCAGCCGTTTTTGCTCGAACATTAAATGCCTCCAAATGGTATTTAATTAACTTCCCGAGCCCCTGGAAGCATGAAAATCACTTTAAACATGCTAATTTTAGCTCTAACACTGATGATCCACCTACAAATGTGAACTGACGTTCAAAAATTAAAACATTTGAAAACGGACCATTTTCCACATTTCTGAAGCATGACGTAATGGGGGGGTGTTATCTCTTTTGTCGAAAATCAGCCGTTTTTGCTCGAACATTAAATGCCTCCAAATGGTATTTAATTAACTTCCCGAGCCCCTGGAAGCATGAAAATCACTTTAAACATGCTAATTTTAGCTCTAACACTGATGATCCACCTACAAATGTGAACTGACGTTCAAAAATAAAACATTTGAAAACGGACCATTTTCCACATTTCTGAAGCATGACGTAATGGGGGGGTGTTATCTCTTTTGTCGAAAATCAGCCGTTTTTGCTCGAACATTAAATGCCTCCAAATGGTATTTAATTAACTTCCCGGGGTGAAGAAACCCTTTTTGAGAACTCAGAGTGAGTAAATTGGCCATTTTCATGCACTTTTAACCATTCCATAAATCTTGTGTTTTGGGCCCCTGGAAGCATGAAAATCACTTTAAACATGCTAATTTTAGCTCTAACACTGATGATCCACCTACAAATGTGAACTGACGTTCAAAAATAAAACATTTGAAAACGGACCATTTTCCACATTTCTGAAGCATGACGTAATGGGGGGGTGTTATCTCTTTTGTCGAAAATCAGCCGTTTTTGCTCGAACATTAAATGCCTCCAAATGGTATTTAATTAACTTCCCGGGGTGAAGAAACCCTTTTTGAGAACTCAGAGTGAGTAAATTGGCCATTTTCATGCACTTTTAACCATTCCATAAATCTTGTGTTTTGGGCCCCTGGAAGCATGAAAATCACTTTAACCATGCTAATTTTAGCTCTAACACTGATGATCCACCTACAAATGTGAACTGACGTTCAAAAATAAAACATTTGAAAACGGACCATTTTCCACATTTCTGAAGCATGACGTAATGGGGGGGTGTTATCTCTTTTGTCGAAAATCAGCCGTTTTTGCTCGAACATTAAATGCCTCCAAATGGTATTTAATTAACTTCCCGGGGTGAAGAAACCCTTTTTGAGAACTCAGAGTGAGTAAATTGGCCATTTTCATGCACTTTTAACCATTCCATAAATCTTGTGTTTTGGGCCCCTGGAAGCATGAAAATCACTTTAAACATGCTAATTTTAGCTCTAACACTGATGATCCACCTACAAATGTGAACTGACGTTCAAAAATAAAACATTTGAAAACGGACCATTTTCCACATTTCTGAAGCATGACGTAATGGGGGGGTGTTATCTCTTTTGTCGAAAATCAGCCGTTTTTGCTCGAACATTAAATGCCTCCAAATGGTATTTAATTAACTTCCCGAGCCCCTGGAAGCATGAAAATCACTTTAAACATGCTAATTTTAGCTCTAACACTGATGATCCACCTACAAATGTGAACTGACGTTCAAAAATAAAACATTTGAAAACGGACCATTTTCCACATTTCTGAAGCATGACGTAATGGGGGGGTGTTATCTCTTTTGTCGAAAATCAGCCGTTTTTGCTCGAACATTAAATGCCTCCAAATGGTATTTAATTAACTTCCCGGGGTGAAGAAACCCTTTTTGAGAACTCAGAGTGAGTAAATTGGCCATTTTCATGCACTTTTAACCATTCCATAAATCTTGTGTTTTGGGCCCCTGGAAGCATGAAAATCACTTTAAACATGCTAATTTTAGCTCTAACACTGATGATCCACCTACAAATGTGAACTGACGTTCAAAAATAAAACATTTGAAAACGGACCATTTTCCACATTTCTGAAGCATGACGTAATGGGGGGTGTTATCTCTTTTGTCGAAAATCAGCCGTTTTTGCTCGAACATTAAATGCCTCCAAATGGTATTTAATTAACTTCCCGAGCCCCTGGAAGCATGAAAATCACTTTAAACATGCTAATTTTAGCTCTAACACTGATGATCCACCTACAAATGTGAACTGACGTTCAAAAATAAAACATTTGAAAACGGACCATTTTCCACATTTCTGAAGCATGACGTAATGGGGGGGTGTTATCTCTTTTGTCGAAAATCAGCCGTTTTTGCTCGAACATTAAATGCCTCCAAATGGTATTTAATTAACTTCCCGGGGTGAAGAAACCCTTTTTGAGAACTCAGAGTGAGTAAATTGGCCATTTTCATGCACTTTTAACCATTCCATAAATCTTGTGTTTTGGGCCCCTGGAAGCATGAAAATCACTTTAAACATGCTAATTTTAGCTCTAACACTGATGATCCACCTACAAATGTGAACTGACGTTCAAAAATAAAACATTTGAAAACGGACCATTTTCCACATTTCTGAAGCATGACGTAATGGGGGGGTGTTATCTCTTTTGTCGAAAATCAGCCGTTTTTGCTCGAACATTAAATGCCTCCAAATGGTATTTAATTAACTTCCCGAGCCCCTGGAAGCATGAAAATCACTTTAAACATGCTAATTTTAGCTCTAACACTGATGATCCACCTACAAATGTGAACTGACGCTCAAAAATAAAACATTTGAAAACAGACCATTTTCCACATTTCTGAAGCATGACGTAATGGGGGGGTGTTATCTCTTTTGTCGAAAATCAGCCGTTTTTGCTCGAACATTAAATGCCTCCAAATGGTATTTAATTAACTTCCCGAGCCCCTGGAAGCATGAAAATCACTTTAAACATGCTAATTTTAGCTCTAACACTGATGATCCACCTACAAATGTGAACTGACGTTCAAAAATAAAACATTTGAAAACGGACCATTTTCCACATTTCTGAAGCATGACGTAATGGGGGGGTGTTATCTCTTTTGTCGAAAATCAGCCGTTTTTGCTCGAACATTAAATGCCTCCAAATGGTATTTAATTAACTTCCCGGGGTGAAGAAACCCTTTTTGAGAACTCAGAGTGAGTAAATTGGCCATTTTCATGCACTTTTAACCATTCCATAAATCTTGTGTTTTGGGCCCCTGGAAGCATGAAAATCACTTTAAACATGCTAATTTTAGCTCTAACACTGATGATCCACCTACAAATGTGAACTGACGTTCAAAAATAAAACATTTGAAAACGGACCATTTTCCACATTTCTGAAGCATGACGTAATGGGGGGGTGTTATCTCTTTTGTCGAAAATCAGCCGTTTTTGCTCGAACATTAAATGCCTCCAAATGGTATTTAATTAACTTCCCGAGCCCCTGGAAGCATGAAAATCACTTTAAACATGCTAATTTTAGCTCTAACACTGATGATCCACCTACAAATGTGAACTGACGTTCAAAAATAAAACATTTGAAAACGGACCATTTTCCACATTTCTGAAGCATGACGTAATGGGGGGGTGTTATCTCTTTTGTCGAAAATCAGCTGTTTTTGCTCGAACATTAAATGCCTCCAAATGGTATTTAATTAACTTCCCGGGGTGAAGAAACCCTTTTTGAGAACTCAGAGTGAGTAAATTGGCCATTTTCATGCACTTTTAACCATTCCATAAATCTTGTGTTTTGGGCCCCTGGAAGCATGAAAATCACTTTAAACATGCTAATTTTAGCTCTAACACTGATGATCCACCTACAAATGTGAACTGACGTTCAAAAATAAAACATTTGAAAACGGACCATTTTCCACATTTCTGAAGCATGACGTAATGGGGGGGTGTTATCTCTTTTGTCGAAAATCAGCCGTTTTTGCTCGAACATTAAATGCCTCCAAATGGTATTTAATTAACTTCCCGGGGTGAAGAAACCCTTTTTGAGAACTCAGAGTGAGTAAATTGGCCATTTTCATGCACTTTTAACCATTCCATAAATCTTGTGTTTTGGGCCCCTGGAAGCATGAAAATCACTTTAAACATGCTAATTTTAGCTCTAACACTGATGATCCACCTACAAATGTGAACTGACGTTCAAAAATAAAACATTTGAAAACGGACCATTTTCCACATTTCTGAAGCATGACGTAATGGGGGGGTGTTATCTCTTTTGTCGAAAATCAGCCGTTTTTGCTCGAACATTAAATGCCTCCAAATGGTATTTAATTAACTTCCCGAGCCCCTGGAAGCATGAAAATCACTTTAAACATGCTAATTTTAGCTCTAACACTGATGATCCACCTACAAATGTGAACTGACGTTCAAAAATAAAACATTTGAAAACGGACCATTTTCCACATTTCTGAAGCATGACGTAATGGGGGGGTGTTATCTCTTTTGTCGAAAATCAGCCGTTTTTGCTCGAACATTAAATGCCTCCAAATGGTATTTAATTAACTTCCCGGGGTGAAGAAACCCTTTTTGAGAACTCAAAGTGAGTAAATTGGCCATTTTCATGCACTTTTAACCATTCCATAAATCTTGTGTTTTGGGCCCCTGGAAGCATGAAAATCACTTTAAACATGCTAATTTTAGCTCTAACACTGATGATCCACCTACAAATGTGAACTGACGTTCAAAAATAAAACATTTGAAAACGGACCATTTTCCACATTTCTGAAGCATGACGTAATGGGGGGGTGTTATCTCTTTTGTCGAAAATCAGCCGTTTTTGCTCGAACATTAAATGCCTCCAAATGGTATTTAATTAACTTCCCGAGCCCCTGGAAGCATGAAAATCACTTTAAACATGCTAATTTTAGCTCTAACACTGATGATCCACCTACAAATGTGAACTGACGTTCAAAAATAAAACATTTGAAAACGGACCATTTTCCACATTTCTGAAGCATGACGTAATGGGGGGGTGTTATCTCTTTTGTCGAAAATCAGCCGTTTTTGCTCGAACATTAAATGCCTCCAAATGGTATTTAATTAACTTCCCGAGCCCCTGGAAGCATGAAAATCACTTTAAACATGCTAATTTTAGCTCTAACACTGATGATCCACCTACAAATGTGAACTGACGTTCAAAAATTAAAACATTTGAAAACGGACCATTTTCCACATTTCTGAAGCATGACGTAATGGGGGGGTGTTATCTCTTTTGTCGAAAATCAGCCGTTTTTGCTCGAACATTAAATGCCTCCAAATGGTATTTAATTAACTTCCCGAGCCCCTGGAAGCATGAAAATCACTTTAAACATGCTAATTTTAGCTCTAACACTGATGATCCACCTACAAATGTGAACTGACGTTCAAAAATAAAACATTTGAAAACGGACCATTTTCCACATTTCTGAAGCATGACGTAATGGGGGGGTGTTATCTCTTTTGTCGAAAATCAGCCGTTTTTGCTCGAACATTAAATGCCTCCAAATGGTATTTAATTAACTTCCCGGGGTGAAGAAACCCTTTTTGAGAACTCAGAGTGAGTAAATTGGCCATTTTCATGCACTTTTAACCATTCCATAAATCTTGTGTTTTGGGCCCCTGGAAGCATGAAAATCACTTTAAACATGCTAATTTTAGCTCTAACACTGATGATCCACCTACAAATGTGAACTGACGTTCAAAAATAAAACATTTGAAAACAGACCATTTTCCACATTTCTGAAGCATGACGTAATGGGGGGGTGTTATCTCTTTTGTCGAAAATCAGCCGTTTTTGCTCGAACATTAAATGCCTCCAAATGGTATTTAATTAACTTCCCGGGGTGAAGAAACCCTTTTTGAGAACTCAGAGTGAGTAAATTGGCCATTTTCATGCACTTTTAACCATTCCATAAATCTTGTGTTTTGGGCCCCTGGAAGCATGAAAATCACTTTAAACATGCTAATTTTAGCTCTAACACTGATGATCCACCTACAAATGTGAACTGACGTTCAAAAATAAAACATTTGAAAACGGACCATTTTCCACATTTCTGAAGCATGACGTAATGGGGGGGTGTTATCTCTTTTGTCGGAAATCAGCCGTTTTTGCTCGAACATTAAATGCCTCCAAATGGTATTTAATTAACTTCCCGGGGTGAAGAAACCCTTTTTGAGAACTCAGAGTGAGTAAATTGGCCATTTTCATGCACTTTTAACCATTCCATAAATCTTGTGTTTTGGGCCCCTGGAAGCATGAAAATCACTTTAAACATGCTAATTTTAGCTCTAACACTGATGATCCACCTACAAATGTGAACTGACGTTCAAAAATAAAACATTTGAAAACGGACCATTTTCCACATTTCTGAAGCATGACGTAATGGGGGGGTGTTATCTCTTTTGTCGAAAATCAGCCGTTTTTGCTCGAACATTAAATGCCTCCAAATGGTATTTAATTAACTTCCCGAGCCCCTGGAAGCATGAAAATCACTTTAAACATGCTAATTTTAGCTCTAACACTGATGATCCACCTACAAATGTGAACTGACGTTCAAAAATAAAACATTTGAAAACGGACCATTTTCCACATTTCTGAAGCATGACGTAATGGGGGGGTGTCATCTCTTTTGTCGAAAATCAGCCGTTTTTGCTCGAACATTAAATGCCTCCAAATGGTATTTAATTAACTTCCCGGGGTGAAGAAACCCTTTTTGAGAACTCAGAGTGAGTAAATTGGCCATTTTCATGCACTTTTAACCATTCCATAAATCTGGTGTTTTGGGCCCCTGGAAGCATGAAAATCACTTTAAACATGCTAATTTTAGCTCTAACACTGATGATCCACCTACAAATGTGAACTGACGTTCAAAAATAAAACATTTGAAAACGGACCATTTTCCACATTTCTGAAGCATGACGTAATGGGGGGGTGTTATCTCTTTTGTCGAAAATCAGCCTTTTTTGCTCGAACATTAAATGCCTCCAAATGGTATTTAATTAACTTCCCGGGGTGAAGAAACCCTTTTTGAGAACTCAGAGTGAGTAAATTGGCCATTTTCATGCACTTTTAACCATTCCATAAATCTTGTGTTTTGGGCCCCTGGAAGCATGAAAATCACTTTAAACATGCTAATTTTAGCTCTAACACTGATGATCCACCTACAAATGTGAACTGACGTTCAAAAATAAAACATTTGAAAACAGACCATTTTCCACATTTCTGAAGCATGACGTAATGGGGGGGTGTTATCTCTTTTGTCGAAAATCAGCCGTTTTTGCTCGAACATTAAATGCCTCCAAATGGTATTTAATTAACTTCCCGAGCCCCTGGAAGCATGAAAATCACTTTAAACATGCTAATTTTAGCTCTAACACTGATGATCCACCTACAAATGTGAACTGACGTTCAAAAATAAAACATTTGAAAACGGACCATTTTCCACATTTCTGAAGCATGACGTAATGGGGGGGTGTTATCTCTTTTGTCGAAAATCAGCCGTTTTTGCTCGAACATTAAATGCCTCCAAATGGTATTTAATTAACTTCCCGAGCCCCTGGAAGCATGAAAATCACTTTAAACATGCTAATTTTAGCTCTAACACTGATGATCCACCTACAAATGTGAACTGACGTTCAAAAATAAAACATTTGAAAACGGACCATTTTCCACATTTCTGAAGCATGACGTAATGGGGGGGTGTTATCTCTTTTGTCGAAAATCAGCCGTTTTTGCTCGAACATTAAATGCCTCCAAATGGTATTTAATTAACTTCCCGGGGTGAAGAAACCCTTTTTGAGAACTCAGAGTGAGTAAATTGGCCATTTTCATGCACTTTTAACCATTCCATAAATCTTGTGTTTTGGGCCCCTGGAAGCATGAAAATCACTTTAAACATGCTAATTTTAGCTCTAACACTGATGATCCACCTACAAATGTGAACTGACGTTCAAAAATAAAACATTTGAAAACGGACCATTTTCCACATTTCTGAAGCATGACGTAATGGGGGGGGTGTTATCTCTTTTGTCGAAAATCAGCCGTTTTTGCTCGAACATTAAATGCCTCCAAATGGTATTTAATTAACTTCCCGAGCCCCTGGAAGCATGAAAATCACTTTAAACATGCTAATTTTAGCTCTAACACTGATGATCCACCTACAAATGTGAACTGACGTTCAAAAATAAAACATTTGAAAACGGACCATTTTCCACATTTCTGAAGCATGACGTAATGGGGGGGTGTTATCTCTTTTGTCGAAAATCAGCCGTTTTTGCTCGAACATTAAATGCCTCCAAATGGTATTTAATTAACTTCCCGGGGTGAAGAAACCCTTTTTGAGAACTCAGAGTGAGTAAATTGGCCATTTTCATGCACTTTTAACCATTCCATAAATCTTGTGTTTTGGGCCCCTGGAAGCATGAAAATCACTTTAAACATGCTAATTTTAGCTCTAACACTGATGATCCACCTACAAATGTGAACTGACGTTCAAAAATAAAACATTTGAAAACGGACCATTTTCCACATTTCTGAAGCATGACGTAATGGGGGGGTGTTATCTCTTTTGTCGAAAATCAGCCGTTTTTGCTCGAACATTAAATGCCTCCAAATGGTATTTAATTAACTTCCCGAGCCCCTGGAAGCATGAAAATCACTTTAAACATGCTAATTTTAGCTCTAACACTGATGATCCACCTACAAATGTGAACTGACGTTCAAAAATAAAACATTTGAAAACGGACCATTTTCCACATTTCTGAAGCATGACGTAATGGGGGGGTGTTATCTCTTTTGTCGAAAATCAGCCGTTTTTGCTCGAACATTAAATGCCTCCAAATGGTATTTAATTAACTTCCCGAGCCCCTGGAAGCATGAAAATCACTTTAAACATGCTAATTTTAGCTCTAACACTGATGATCCACCTACAAATGTGAACTGACGTTCAAAAATAAAACATTTGAAAACGGACCATTTTCCACATTTCTGAAGCATGACGTAATGGGGGGGTGTTATCTCTTTTGTCGAAAATCAGCCGTTTTTGCTCGAACATTAAATGCCTCCAAATGGTATTTAATTAACTTCCCGGGGTGAAGAAACCCTTTTTGAGAACTCAGAGTGAGTAAATTGGCCATTTTCATGCACTTTTAACCATTCCATAAATCTTGTGTTTTGGGCCCCTGGAAGCATGAAAATCACTTTAAACATGCTAATTTTAGCTCTAACACTGATGATCCACCTACAAATGTGAACTGACGTTCAAAAATAAAACATTTGAAAACGGACCATTTTCCACATTTCTGAAGCATGACGTAATGGGGGGGTGTTATCTCTTTTGTCGAAAATCAGCCGTTTTTGCTCGAACATTAAATGCCTCCAAATGGTATTTAATTAACTTCCCGAGCCCCTGGAAGCATGAAAATCACTTTAAACATGCTAATTTTAGCTCTAACACTGATGATCCACCTACAAATGTGAACTGACGTTCAAAAATAAAACATTTGAAAACGGACCATTTTCCACATTTCTGAAGCATGACGTAATGGGGGGGTGTTATCTCTTTTGTCGAAAATCAGCCGTTTTTGCTCGAACATTAAATGCCTCCAAATGGTATTTAATTAACTTCCCGAGCCCCTGGAAGCATGAAAATCACTTTAAACATGCTAATTTTAGCTCTAACACTGATGATCCACCTACAAATGTGAACTGACGTTCAAAAATAAAACATTTGAAAACGGACCATTTTCCACATTTCTGAAGCATGACGTAATGGGGGGGTGTTATCTCTTTTGTCGAAAATCAGCCGTTTTTGCTCGAACATTAAATGCCTCCAAATGGTATTTAATTAACTTCCCGGGGTGAAGAAACCCTTTTTGAGAACTCAGAGTGAGTAAATTGGCCATTTTCATGCACTTTTAACCATTCCATAAATCTTGTGTTTTGGGCCCCTGGAAGCATGAAAATCACTTTAAACATGCTAATTTTAGCTCTAACACTGATGATCCACCTACAAATGTGAACTGACGTTCAAAAATAAAACATTTGAAAACGGACCATTTTCCACATTTCTGAAGCATGACGTAATGGGGGGGTGTTATCTCTTTTGTCGAAAATCAGCCGTTTTTGCTCGAACATTAAATGCCTCCAAATGGTATTTAGTTAACTTCCCGGGGTGAAGAAACCCTTTTTGAGAACTCAGAGTGAGTAAATTGGCCATTTTCATGCACTTTTAACCATTCCATAAATCTTGTGTTTTGGGCCCCTGGAAGCATGAAAATCACTTTAAACATGCTAATTTTAGCTCTAACACTGATGATCCACCTACAAATGTGAACTGACGTTCAAAAATAAAACATTTGAAAACTGACCATTTTCCACATTTCTGAAGCATGACGTAATTGGGGGGTTTTATCTCTTTTG